>NC_089197.1:1091722-1141722 GCF_963930695.1 Labrus bergylta
GCAGCAGTGGGTGGCCTAATCACATTATGGTCGTACGTGACTGACTGGTGCAGCGACAAATCAGAGATAAGAATGAGGTCGATGACCATTACATTACATTTAAAGAGACACACACATCAAAACGGAGCGTTCTGAGAGAGCTGGTTTCTACAGGGTCACAAACCTCCTCTGGTGCTTGATTCATGTTAGATTTTGACCAAAGCACAGCACAGATGTTTCATTTAGACCACAGGGGACTGTTTGAAAAGGTGGAGGAGGACTGTTTGAAAAGGTGGAGGAGGACTGTTTGAAAAGGTGGAGGAGGACTGTTTGAAAAGGTGGAGGGAGGACTATTTGAAAAGGTGGAGGAGGGGACTGTTTGAAAAGGTGGAGGAGGGGACTGTTAGAAAAGGTGGAGGAGGGGACTGTTTGAAAAGGTGGAGGAGGACTGTTTGAAAAGGTGGAGGAGGACTGTTTGAAAAGGTGGAGGAGGACTGTTTGAAAAGGTGGAGGAGGGGGACTGTTTGAAAAGGTGGAGGAGGGGGACTGTTTGAAAAGGTGGAGGAGGGGACTGTTTGAAAAGGTGGAGGAGGAGGACTGTTTGAAAAGGTGGAGGAGGAGGACTGTTTGAAAAGGTGGAGGAGGACTGTTTGAAAAGGTGGAGGAGGACTGTTTGAAAAGGTAGAGGAGGGGGAGGACTGTTTGAAAAGGTGGAGGAGGAGGACTGTTTGAAAAGGTGGAGGAGGACTGTTTGAAAGGTGGAGGAGGGGACCGTTTGAAAAGGTGGAGGAGGGGACTGTTTGAAAAGGTGGAGGAGGACTGTTTGAAAAGGTGGAGGAGGACTGTTTGAAAAGGTGGAGGAGGAGGACTGTTTGAAAAGGTGGAGGAGGACTGTTGAAAAGGTGGAGGAGGAGGACTGTTTGAAAAGGTGGAGGAGGGACTGTTTGAAAAGGTGGAGGAGGACTGTTTGAAAAGGTGGAGGAGGAGGACTGTTTGAAAAGGTGGAGGAGGGGACTGTTTGAAAAGGTGGAGGAGGACTGTTTGAAAAGGTGGAGGAGGACTGTTTGAAAAGGTGGAGGAGGACTGTTTGAAAAGGTGGAGGAGGACTGTTTGAAAAGGTGGAGGAGGACTGTTTGAAAAGGTGGAGGAGGGGACTGTTTGAAAAGGTGGAGGAGACTATTTGAGAAGGTGGAGGAGGGGACTGTTTGAAAAGGTGGAGGAGGACTGTTTGAAAAGGTGGAGGAGGGGACTGTTTGAAAAGGTGGAGGAGGAGGATCATATGTCCTCTTTAACAAAGCAGTGTGTAAACCCGTGTTAAGAGGTGCTCTATAAACCTGGACGCCTCAGAACTCTCCTTACGTCTCAACAGGTGACCACAGGAAACATCGTCCTGACAGCAAATGAGACGATTCACCGTGCACGATTATTCTCTCTCTCGCTCTCTCTCTCTTTTTCATACTGCACTCATTTTAAACTCCTGCTATCGGCCTTACTTTGTATTATTCTCCGTTTGCAGCCCTTACATTAAAAACATTCTTCCATGTCTAAGCTCTCTCTCTCTCTCTCTCTCTCCCGTCCTACAAAAACAAACTCTATTCTTCAATCTGTCAGAGATTTCTGAGATCTTTCTGTGTCTACATTTTTGCAGCAGTTGTGAAATCTGTTTCCTCGTGTGACACGTCGTCACACATTAGAGCGGACAACCTCCCCGTCTGCAACTTGTTGACATTCTTTGCATATCCCTGCAGCGGCATCGGACAAACTAGGTGACACATAGGTGGATGAATAGCTGGGGGGGGGGGGGTGTGATTCTACGCAGCCATTATAGAGCGATGTCTGGAGGAGCAGAGCCACCATTTTAGTGAGGCCAGGCATGCCGGAACAGGAAGGGTTAATGGCTGCTGCTCGGGGAGTGGGGGGATGGATGGCATTGATTGCTCAGGATGTTGACAGCACTCCTCCAATTTGATAGTGAAGCTGTTATTAGATGAAGAGGCCTCGTTTCTTAATAAAAGCGTCACGTGAGTCGGCCCTCGCTCCTCTCGGGCGCCCGGAGGTGGGAGGGGCTTAGCGAGCAGCCGGAGACACACTTTGCGGAATCACCTCAGGATTATTTAAGCAAAATAATTGGATCGGGTAAATTTGACAAAAGGTCGGCAGCCGTCCTGTTCAGGCAGCCCGGCACAGGTCGTTTTTTTCTTCTGTAACTAACAGGCGGGACGACTGCGGCGGTGGCGGTGGGATCAACACAAAGACAACACGGAGACGGCCGGAGCAATCGTACAGACTACACGAGGCTTAATGAAGAGCGGCGCGTGTCTCAGAGCATATTAGAGCCCTGTTAGCACTGTTAGCCCCATTAGCCGCCTCGTCTCTGCACTCCCAGCTACTGTCATGGCGCCCTGTGTCCCAGCGTGCACAGCTCCACGCTGCAGCCCCAGTCCCCTGGGCCACAGCCATTGAACAGGAGGCCAGGATCAATAGCCCTGGATGTGCAAACACAGGGAAGTCCCCAGCCCCCCTCCGGACGCAATCTCACAGCACACGTCAATACTCATCATCCTCAGTCATATACCGCCACGCCGAGGGAAACTGAGACGAGGGGCATGAATCGCAGCTTCCAGGTTGACCTAACCCCCCCGGCCTCAAACTTTGACTCAAACAGCCCCTGGTCTCCATGGGAAACCCCTCATCAAACTGCACCTATCTACAGAATAAACATGGAGGCAGCAGCCACCCCCCCCCCCCTCCTCATTTTAAACAAAATTCATGAACATTCAAGGAAAATCACCACGGCAACCGCAGGCAATAAAACGAGCCACACAGAGCGTCATGGCGCTCCTATAGCGAGCTGCGTCGGAGCAGACTTCACATTCCTGTGAAGCAGAACGAGGAGCTCACCTCTCTCGTCCCACAGGTACTCCCAACGGCTCGCTCACACTCGAATCTTTTTTTGGGGGCAAATTGCCGCCTGTCAAAACAGTTCAGCGAGGGAAATCTCTTAAACAGGCACAGCGGCAGTAATTTAATCACAATCAAGGCTGCCAGCAGAAAAACTGGAGCGCGGCCAACAATAGTGTGAAAGGGCGAGCAGCCAGAAGAGACACAACGCTGAAGGAGTTTGTTCTTTTTAGACTGGAGGAGATTAGAGGAAGTCGTTATGTCACTTAAATCTCAAACTGTTTTAGACCATGGACCCTCATTATCCTAACGTTGATAAGCACATATTAATGTACTATGTAGTACTTTGCAACAATAGAATTAGGCTACATTTATACTTTCCAAGTAATTCATTTTATAAACTTTGAGAAAATTAACATCACAAGATTGACAAGATAGTCTTCAGTGAGTGATTTAACCTTAAAAAGATGATTTATTTGCTCCTTATTCAAACCACTGGCAGGAAGCTCTGAGCAAACCATTCAATTCATTCAAGAAGAATCACTGACTTAAAGAACATCAGAGATAAATATAAAAGATGACTTCAGCTCTGAGGTGATGTGTGATGAAAGCAGATTATTACATTTACAGTAGTTCCTGTTTCCTCCTCTGCAGCAGAACAACAGGTCTGATGTCTTCACTGTGAGTCGGGCAGTGAGGCGGCCTCACTCTCTCACAGAAAGGGAATCTGCTTCCTCTCAGCAGGACTGTAAAAACCAGCATCGTGGGGGGGCGGCAATCTCTAATCCAAATCAAATAATTGAGGCCTTGATCCCACAGCGGGACTCCAGGAATCATTCATAGTTCCTCTGGTTCAGGGGGGGCGAGGGGTTGTGGGCTGGGCGGGTGCTTTGGGAGTTGGGCTGAGCGGATGGCGTCCTTTATCTGCTAACTACTGTAAAGGATCTCATGGTGAGCTGGCCATACGCTACCGCCAACAAAGGCTCTGGCTAATCGGGTTTCCATGTGCGAGAAGAGGGAAGTAAATCTCACCGCCGCGCGAGCATATGGTGGAGTTACTATAAGAATTAAGAGAGGTCACATATCACATGAGAGCAGGAGCCGGGGGGGGGGGGGGGGGGGGGGGGGCGCCTGCCTCCGAGCGTCCGGTCTTGTTTATAGCACGGAGAGAGATTTCTGTCTTTTGGGAGGGAGCGGACGAGGGGGTTAAAACGTCCAGGGGCCGAGCGTGTCGCTACCTGCCCCGGACTCAGCCCCTGCTGCACCTCTTTAAAGGGGGCTACTGAAAAGTAGGCCTCCAGGCAAGACCACCCCTCCCTCCATTAATCACTCCAATTACAAAGCTGAAAAAGAGAAACAGAGGAAAAAAGACAAGAGGAGGGAGGGGGGGGGGGGGGGCAGGAAGAAAGAAAGACGGAAAATAGGCAGGAAGACTCACACGGGAGAAAAGATTGTACTATTGAGAGAGAGAGAGAGAGAAAGAGAGAGAGAGAGAGAGAGATAGAGAGAGAGAGAGAGACAGAGAGAGAGAGAGACAGAGAGAGAGAGAGAGAGAGATAGAGAGAGAGAGAGACAGAGAGAGAGAGAGACAGAGAGAGAGAGAGAGAGACAGAGAGAGAGAGAGAGACAGAGAGAGAGAGAGAGAGAGAGACAGAGAGAGAGACAGAGAGAGACAGAGAGAGAGAGAGAGACAGAGAGAGAGAGATAGAGAGAGACAGAGAGAGAGAGAGAGAGAGACAGAGAGAGAGAGAGACAGAGAGAGAGAGACAGAGACAGAGACAGAGACAGAGAGAGAGAGACAGAGACAGAGAGAGAGACAGAGAGAGAGAGACAGAGAGAGAGAGAGAGACAGAGAGAGAGAGACAGAGAGAGACAGAGAGAGAGAGAGAGAGAGACAGAGAGAGAGAGACAGAGACAGAGAGAGAGATAGAGAGAGAGAGAGAGAGAGACAGAGAGAGACAGAGAGACAGAGACAGAGAGAGACAGAGAGAGAGAGACAGAGACAGAGAGAGACAGAGAGACAGAGACAGAGAGAGAGAGAGAGAGACAGAGAGAGAGAGATAGAGAGAGACAGAGAGACAGAGACAGAGAGAGAGACAGAGAGAGAGAGAGAGAGAGACAGAGAGAGAGAGACAGAGACAGAGAGAGAGATAGAGAGAGACAGAGAGAGAGAGAGAGAGAGAGACAGAGAGAGAGAGACAGAGAGAGAGAGATAGAGAGAGACAGAGAGACAGAGACAGAGACAGAGAGAGAGACAGAGAGAGAGAGACAGAGAGAGAGAGATAGAGAGAGAGAGAGAGAGAGAGAGAGAGAGAGAGAGAGAGACAGAGATAGAGAGAGAGAGACAGAGAGAGAGAGACAGAGACAGAGAGAGAGACAGAGAGAGAGAGACAGAGAGAGAGAGATAGAGAGAGAGAGAGAGAGAGAGCACACACAGTGTGAGGAAGAAGAAAGACCTCGGTCTAGAAGAAAGGGGGGGGGGGGGGTCTGCATGTTTAGTTCTTAGGTAAACACGTCTGTTGGTGACCAGCAAGTCTGGTTTGCCAAATAAACTGAGTGCATTTGTTCAGCCTGGGCTCTTTCACCAAGATACCACATTCCACAGGCAGAGGCCCCCTCCCCCATTACACTAGCTGGCCCCTTTCGCTGCCTCACATAAATGCAACGTTTATAGGCCGCTGTGGCCAGAAGTTCACACTCATTGGTTCAAAGACCCTTTCACAGGCCGAGCAAACATTTTAGTGGATCACATCTGTGCCCACTACATACAGTACTCCACCAGTTAACCCTTTCCTGCACTGCTGCAGGCTCGTTAGGAACTCAGAGACTACATTTTCTAACTCTGCACCCCCCCCCCCCCCCCACTGATCATTTCATTCAAAGCTATTAGCTCTGCGAAGTGTGAAAAACTTTCTGTAATATGCAATGTACTTACGACGCAGATCCACATTCTCAGGGGGCATTAAGACGAAGGAATCCAACAATCAAACCACATTTTTCCGGGGCCCCTGTGTCCTCGAGGGCCGCGGCGAGCAAGAGCTTTAACGCTCTTTAACGCTGCCTTCAGCTCAAAGCAGCTATTAGCTGTTTTTTTTCTTTTTTTCTCCTGAGTTAAAAAGCTTTGGCTAAAAATACCGAGCATATCTCACATCTTTTCAAAGAGCAAGCGTCCACTTCACCTGCGTGCTAATGGTGACAGGAGACATCGCATGGACCTGATAGGACCTTCATAAGCGTTCTCATTAGAGTGACAGCGCCGTGAACATGATGCGTTCACAATCAACATAAATAACCTTCTATTAGGACACATCACGTCTGATCACATATGAAATGACAGAGGTCACAGCGCCTGCAGTCAGATGAGAAAATGACTTCTTTGTGCGCTGTATGGAGGTCTGCATCGCGGTATGGGGGGGGGGCAGGAAACCAGTCCCATAATTCTCAGGGCTTCCTCCATCAGAGGAGTCAGTGTTATGACTCTCTCTCTCAATCTGCAGTATCAAATGTTCAAACCATAAGCGCCATTCACACTTTTCTGTAGCGCCAGATCGATGCGGAGCGATTTCTCTGTTCAGAGTCAGAGGTATCTGTTTCCTCTCAGCGAGCGTTAAGTGTGCCACGGCATTCCACCTCTGACATCCCCCCGCACCTCCCCCAACCTCCACCACCCCCCACTATTCAAAGGACGCAGGCTGGGATGGTGCAGCCCATCACGCATGCATCTGGAGCTCATCTCAAGGGTCCGGCACGCCACTGCATCTCTACTGGATGTGCAAAAGACAGCAAGGCACCAAAAAAAACAACTACAAAGAAAGTGTTCCCGATGATGTCACTGCCAGCTTTGAATACGTTTAAACTTTAATGACCGGACGCCTCAAAACAAAGCTCCAACTCTCCAACGCCGTCATCCTGGAGAAATACACTCTAATGGGCCATGTTCCTCCAGACCGTCCCTCGCTCAGGTGATCGTACCTTTGCATTCAAAGCCCCCCCCCCTCCCCTCTGTAGACTCTTAGTCCTGCCTCCAATTGTATTTTTACATCTTAGCGTTTGAGTCGTCTGCTCCCGCCTCTTTCTTACAAATGTTGTAAACTCGTGCAGTACACCTGATTTTTAAAAATGTATAAATAAAACAGGACTTGACAGGCTGTGGTCAAGGTGATTGTTTCCATGGCAATGCTGACAGAAACCCTGGTGGTGCCAAGTTGACATTGACAGACAGAAAACGTTCCTTTAAAGAGTCCATATTCTGCCCTTTTTGGGGTTCGTATATTTAATCTATGTTCCTACTTTTGTACGTTCACAATAGATAAAGTTTTAAAAAAGTGTCTGTTTTCATGAACTGCTCCTCCTCGCTCCCTCTACGCTCTGAGTCCATCAGCTACACTTTGTTGAGCCCACACTGTTAGACCCCACGTGGGCCAAGTCTGCTCTGATTGGTCTGCCGATCCGCTCTGTCGTTATTGGTCAGTTGCTCAGCACACTTCTCGGAAATTTCAACATGAGCTGCTGGGCCACAACGAGCCAATGGGCTTACATCAGTGACATCACACTGACAATGACGCCGCACTGACAAATCTTTATCGAGGGGGGCTAGAACCGAGCGCTACATGCAGCTAATGCTACAGCTAACAGGAGGACGTAGGAGAAGCCGCGTTTCCGCAGACTTTGAATTTTTGCTCATAGATGTGCCTAAACACACAGGACACTTAGAAAACACACTAAAGAGCATATAAAACCAGAAAAAGAAGAATATGGGACCTTTAATGGCGACGCATCAATCACTGATGAATCATTAACACCTGACTTATACAACAGGATGACCTCTGCACTCTTCATCACGAGCAGCTTCAGAGGAAATTCTATTTGGCGGCTAAATTATGATGTTTGGTCAAATGGTCAACATCCTCAAGATACTCAGAGGCCACTTCCACGAGTTCCATAAACAGGCGTCAGCGAGGTCTGGTGCACGGGAGCATAATGATTCTCGGGGAAATTGGCGGCTGGCAGCTCGCCGCAGCAGCAGCAGCAGCGAGCAACACGATACAGATAAGGAACAAACAGAATGTACAGAATGTAATCCAGCAGCACAGACTGTGAGGAGGTCGACCAATCACTGCAAAGATACAAGTCTCCAACGGCAGATGAGGCCGTTCACACTTCATCCAGCTCCTTCGCTGATTGGCCGTTACATATTTTAGAAATATTAATAAAGCAGAGTGAGTCTAATCGATCATCTGATTGGCCCTGGTGTTTTTAATATATTCATGCTTCGGAGCACTCGTCGTCCCGCTGCCCGGCCGGCCTTCCTCAGGTTTTCTAATCACATTTATTTAGGGCAGGACAACCTGAGATGTCTTTGTTTGACCAGATGGTCGGCTAATCAAGGCCGGCTCTGCTGGGGGGGCGTTAGAGGGGGTTATCCCAAATCTGCCACAAACATTATTGAACCACGTCCCCCGTTAGAAGGATGCAGCCGTGCACTTTAATTAATTTAAAAGGAAACATTTGACGCTTGAGTCTCCAACACAAACCAAAAGAACATTTCTGATTCTCTCCTCACGCTGCAACATTGACTTCTTATGATAACCTACATGTGCTGCTGCAGCCCCCCCCCACACACACACACACACACACACACACACACACACACACACACACATGTTAATAATTCAATTTTCTGTGCCACTCTTTAATCATTTACTAACACAGCTTTTGAAATTATTGACCACAGTTCACATGGTCCATAGTTCTATTCACAGCGTGATTGTCTATTAACCAGATGAGCTGCAGGTCAGAACAGGATGTGTGTCCGAGGGTCGTTACACTTTCTCTCTTTCAAAATAAAATGTGTTTTATTTCATACACGATTTCTGCACTTTATCTTAGATCCAATCTGCTCATTTTAATTGTCGTTGCTCTGGACTTATAGCTGCTAAACTGTTTCTTAATCATGTTATATTTATCATGATGTGTGCTGCTGCCCTCGTTTCCTGGTGAATCCTGATCTTAAAGGGTTAATGACCTGCTTAACTAAAGGTTGCATAAAAAAAAAAAAACAATCATCCTGAAAATGTGAGGATGAGTTTGTGTCGCTGGTTTAATTTTGCAGCTTCGGGCACAAACACAGAAACATAAAGAAGTGAAATCAGCTAAATAAAGCATTCCTCTGCTTTTTATGAACCTGAGTGAAAGGATCACTACACAAAGCTTTATGTGAGCTCCACATGCAGGATTTGGACAGACTGACAGGACATGTTTGGACATTGTGTGTGTTGGCTGTGAATGAGGAAGTGCGCAGATGATGAGGAGGTCCCCGAGCGGCGTGCTGGATGTAAGCGTTTGGAAGCCGAGCCGTGAAAACACATTACTTTTAGTGTAATGTGACGTTTCCTGGGCTGCAGCCAAGAGAGCTCTCTTTTCTTCCTTCCTCCCTCTCTTACAAGCACACGATTACACTCGGCTTGTGTTTGAAGACTTGGCAGACAAACCAACCTGGCAACATGTAACTATAAACTTACAGAGGTTTTTGGCAGACGCCGTGATGACCGTGCATGACGGCAGGCGGGCTGAAGTGAAAGGAAAGCCTCCTCCACTGCATTGCTTTGTGGACGGTCCCACGCAGCAGCCAGCTGCTGTGTTTACCCAAGGGCCTTGACACAGTGGCCCAGTTAGCACCTCCAGGCCCCTGTGACACCAGACTGGAGCTCAGCCAACGCAGACGACAGCCAAGAAAACCTGCTAACAATAGACGACTCTCACTGTTCACCTCCACGCCTTCCTCGCTGCAGAGTGCTTTTCTACAAGGAGCCAAGCAGAGGTCAGACGCCATCATCCAACAAACCGTGCGACGGCTGCAGCTGGAGACGTGTGTGGATGCAACAACGACGACGAAGCATCACACTGTGCTACGGCTCTGACTCGACGCCGCGGCTTAGCTCTCATCGCAAACTGTTCGAAACGACTGAAGTCTTCAGACAGAAACATTATTATCTAATCTGTACTGAATACATAAAAGTAAAACCTCATCTGATCTGCATCAATGACAGAAATCATTTAGCATCCAACCTGCTACGTCTAGTTCTACTAAAGACATCAATAAACGTATAAAGGTAACACCTTCCAGCCCCGGGAGAACCAACATCCACAAAGAGCTGCTGAGTTATTTATTATCTTATCTTCATAATTTAAACTCTCTTCAAGTATTTGAAGATGACAACAAACACGTCCCGACCAATCAAGTCCAACAAACTTTACTCTGCTCCTACTCAGTCTGCCTCCATGAGTCTGAGCCGACTGCTCACTGCGTCGCCTTTTGTGATTTGCTAGCTAACTACGTTCAGCTAACTACGTCCAGCTAACTACGTTCAGCTAACTACGTCCAGCTAACTACGTCCAGCTAACTACGTCCAGCTAACTACGTCCAGCTAACTACATTCTCATAGTTAGCCGTTCTCGGCTGCTCAGAAAAGATGATTAAAAAAGTTGCGTTGCTAGCTCCGTTAGTGTGGCCAGGTATCCCAGGATGCTTCGGGGGAACACATGTCGAGGGGGCTTCAACAGGTTTATTATCTCAACACGTTTTTTCTCCTGATTTGCACAACAAAGAACTGCAGACATTCTCCAGATGAAGAAATCCTACAAAGTTAAAGTTTCATAAACACAGAGCTCTGTCGGTGATTGGGGAAGTGGAGCCTGTCTTCCTGGTTCATGTGGACCAATCAAACCCTGCGTTGTTTTTTTCCGTGCTAACAAAGAGTGTAAAACTATCAACGGACAAATGATCCTAAAACAATTTAAGTGTTTACACCACAGCTGCTCAGTTCATCTTTACTTGAGAAATGGGGCATTCTTTACAAAATGTTCACACCTGAACCCAACTCCTGAAAAAAGAAAGGGACCGAGAAAGACAAATATTCTGAGTACAGCGTCATCTGCTACTTCCTCGTCGTTCTTTTTACTAAACCTTATTAAAAATCTGTTTTGCATCGCAAGATAAAAGTCTGAGGCATGAAACATCGGGTTACTCCTTGCAGCCAAACTCCGGCACTCCTCTGACTAAACGTATTTGTGCAGCTTAGACAGTTCTCTCTTCTCTCTCTCTCTTCTCTCTCTCTCTTGCAGCAGCAGCTTTTGGAACTTTTCCATATAATCCATCATTAAAACAACATCAAACATTTCCCCAACCTCAGTTACTCATCACATTAGAAACACTTGGATAATAAAAATCCTATTGATCATGAAGACGGTGAAACCTGACAGGTGCTCGCGCTGGACGGATCAGAGATGATTTGTTTGACTTTTGAAATAGTGAGTGTTAAAAAGGGATCATGTGTTCAATACACAACTTATAAGAGAAGCAACATGTTACAAGGACGACAGGGGCTTCCTTTCTGTGCCAAGGGTCAGTGCAGTGTGAACAGTAGTCTTTACACATGTGTACTGTACGGTCACTATATGCAGTCAGCCTATATAAAACTCAAGGAGACTTTGCTCAGCAGTGTCATATGACCTTGTCTCTATTTCACTGCAGCTGCCAAAAGGCTGGACGTCTTTGTTTCATTTGGCTATTCCCCCCCTCTCTGTTTGCCTTCATTAAAGAGCAGGCGTTGAGATATGCTGAGTGGGAGTGGTTGTAAAGGACGAATGGGGAGGGGGCTTGTGGTTTCACTAGCAGCTGATCAAATTACAGCCGGCATCAGTAGCTCAGTTTCCATTAGGAGCGAGGAAGCCAATCCTCCAGGGTCAATTTGGAGGAAAAAAAAAAAGTGTGACAACTCTAATGGACGCCATTCACCATTTGCATGTAAATGCGAGAACTTTTGCCTTTCAATTCAATTAAAATGGAGACGAGCAGAGTGGGCCTCCGCGGCGATGCGCATGAGGGGTCATCCAAAAAGTCATTTGCATGAAGGTGTTGCAGCAGAGGCCTCCAACACAAAGGGAGGAGACCCCGTGCTCTTTGCAGGTAGCCACACTTACAGACAAATCAAACGGTGTGTGGAGAAAAGCACAACAAACGTCTTCCTCATGCTGGGGGGTCGAGACAGAGCATGGAGTGCAGGGCATGCTGGGAAATGAAAACGTATTCTCGAATATAACACACAGATTGTTCTTCCAGACTCATTTCCTGTATCAGGATATAAAAAGCAGAAGAAATGGAGAAGAAGAAGAAGAAGCAGGGCCTTTTGATTTTACACTCAGCGCTCAACCTCTCGTCCCGTGCCCGTCGGAGTTTATGCGTTTGGTTCGGTGTAATCTACTTTATTTTCATGTCAATACTTTATCATCTATAGAGCTCAACGGTGACCGCCAACTTTTTCTGTAGCTCTTGTTCCTAAAGTAAACTTCCCCGCTCAAATCCTCCCTTGATATTTCCCAAAATCCTTAAAGCCTGTAACCATGACAACCAGCTACCCCAATACTCCTATAAAACATTTAATTGGGAACAAAAACTGCGTTAAAAAAAACAGAAAAGAGGCAAAGGTAAAAGACTGTGTGCATGTTTTTCTTCCAGAGTCAAAAAACTACACAGCCCACAATGCATTGTGAAGGATCCCTCTTCTTCTGAATTGTATCTTTATACTGTTAATACAAGTGTTGTAACATCTTGTAGTTTGTGTTGTTGAATATATAAATTACATTCACTGCTGCACAACAAGGTTATTAGCATATTTAGTGTTAGCTCACTAGCTAGCTAGCCATAGTGAAACAACCGTTAGCATACAGCGCCAAGGGCGGGAAGCATTGCCGTTGAAACAGGGAGCCCCACCAACCAATCAGAGGCGTCGCTGTGACACTCTATGGTCGT
The DNA here is from genome assembly GCF_963930695.1 of Labrus bergylta. Lineage (NCBI taxonomy): Eukaryota > Metazoa > Chordata > Actinopteri > Labriformes > Labridae > Labrus > Labrus bergylta. The sequence goes on from NC_089197.1 coordinate 1,104,414, forward strand.
GGGTAGTGTAGTTCTTTTCCCCGATATCGTGAATAAATTGAGGTTGTCTCCTACAGGAGCATTAACCATCGTTTCACACTCAGGTAGCTCGTGGTCAGTCTACCTGGGATGGTTATGACATCATGGCTAATAATCAAATGTTTTATGGAAAAGTTAACGAGGTTTTTACTTCCTGAACCCAAACTGTTGAGCCCTACTCAGAGATTTAATGTCGCTGTTTACGACTACTTCCTGTCTGTTTGTGTCTCTGCTGGCTCATAGGATCAAACCGAGCTCGCCTGAGATGTTTTTGGTACATCGGTGTGGAGCGCAAACATCTATTAAAGACCCTAAAATGTGAGCGTGGGTGGGGACATTTTTCACATGCCAGTGTCATTTTCAGATTTACTGGATTAGTGCGCTTTAGTCGAGGTGTAATCGTGCTGGCACAGACTCGAGTCTCATTTTGTGCTGACCTGCTCTTAACAGCCAAGTGTGGACGATTCCCCCCCGCCCAGAAATAGAGGTATTGAATTTAGTAGGGAGATGAAGGGGGGGGGGGGGAGGGGGGGGGGGAGATGCAGTTAGTGGTCTGGTTGAACACACTACACTGCCCCACCCAGAGGAAACATTCCAGACGGAATTAAAGAGTTAACTCTTCAAACAGTGAACATTCCCACCGGGGGCTCCCAACAAGAGACGGGGGGGGGGTGCTTGATGGGGGTGGGTGGGTGCTTGTCCGTGTCGTATTCGGGGCCCTGATTGGTGATCTTTCAATTCATTTCACTCAGTGTCGCAGAGGCTGTAAAAGAAAAGAGCCAAAGGGCCTGAGTGGGAGGAGCTGGATGGGTGGTGCAGCCAGAAACACTTTTTTATTTTTATTTGTCTGAGTCCTGTAGAGCACATCTGCTGCCGGCAGACGGGTGGAGACTTCCCGTGGTCAAACACACGGGTAATATGGCGGCCATGATGACACAGAGACCTCTGGATCTGGACTGTGTTGGGTTACTCATTCCTGGATTCACAGACTTTAATCCACAATGATTAACAGTAACACTTAACATGTTAACCCCTTACCTGTTAATATAAGTGAAACATAAGCCACAACATAGCTGGTTGTCATGGTTACAGGCTTCAATCTCTTGATATGAGGAGTTTATGAAATGTCAACGGAAGATTTTGAGTTTTCATTTGTTTCAAAATTGACGCAAAGTCATCAACTAAAGCCGTCACAGTCGGGATCCATTAAGCATCGGTCAGAAATAAAAGTCCTTTAAAGGAGGGAAGCCCTAACCGAGCAAACATCACACAGAATCAGCTGCACATATGAACGAGGAAACATCACAGCTACGCTTCATAAACGTGTTAACACTTCACCCCACACTGAGCCGTGAAATCTGCTGGACTACCTAAAACCCTTTTTGGGACCAGTGTTGTCTTCAATCTGTTGATTCAGGATCAGTTCTTCTTCTTAAAGTCAAAGTGAAACATAAAAACAGGAACAGAGAGAAAAGGAAGTGGAGGAGGAGGAGCTAAGCCTAAATGTTGATGAGAATTTCTCCCAATGAGATTAAAGCAAAGCTCCAGTTAGCCGCCATTAGCCGCCCTGATCTATTGTGTCGTCGCCAAGGAGACGATTTGGGAAATTCAGTTATCCATTTAGCGTCCGGGCAATTCATCACGCTGGCCGATAGTAATAAGATTTAACATTCATGGAGTCGTCCTGATGACAAAGAACCCGAGAGGAAGCAAACACAGCCAGAGATTTAAATTCACAAACTGAAATGAAAAGATGCGTCAACATGAGGAACTCGTTATTAGGGTACAGTTACGGTGAAATTGTTCAGACTAAAGGAAATAAACCAGCACGGCTAAACACAAATATAACGTCGCTTTGTCGACATAATGCGCGTTTAGACGGACCTGGGGTCTCATTTATAACCGTTGCGTACGCACAAAACGGGGTCTGAAACTGCCGTACGACTTTTCCCACGCAAAGTTTGTGATCTATAAAAACTAACACAGAGACCATAGAGCCTCCAGTTTTCATTCATATCTTTCAATATCGAGCATTTATCATCAAGTGTGGTTTTTAGTTTTAATAAAGATGACTGCGTCAAGACGCACAGAGACACGGCGGGGGCTTCACACGTTTCACCTCCTCCACTCAGCATGTCTTCATCAGCTGCACGTATTTATTCTGTAAATAATTCAAGTGTGGACATTAAGTCAGGTCATCTCTGACACCATCATTAGGTCTATAAATCCTCATAATGAGTCACAGAGCAGACCGAGTTTACCACGAAAGAAACGACCAACAATCAAACGTTTTTGTTCGTTGATCAAACCTTTGATTACTAATATGATGACTGACGGGAGCACTCTGACAATATGAAGAAGACAGTGTGGGTCCTGTAAACATGTAAACATGTAAACATGTACACATGTACACCTGTAGACATGTAAACATGTACACATGTAAACATGTAGACATGTAAACATGTACACATGTACACCTGTAGACATGTAAACATGTACACATGTAAACATGTACACCTGTAGACATGTAGACATGTAAACATGTAGACATGTAAACATGTACACCTGTAGACATGTAAACATGTACACATGTACACATGTAAACATGTAAACATGTACACCTGTAGACATGTAAACATGTACACATGTACACATGTACACATGTAAACACTGTAGATATACTCGTGCGTAATGATGAACGCTGGATGTTTTGGCGTGAATGCAGCAGCGACGTGGTGTCACTCTCTGATTGGGTGAATGCAGCAGCGACGTGGTGTCACTCTCTGATTGGGTGAATGCAGCAGCGACGTGGTGTCACTCTCTGATTGGGTGAATGCAGCAGCGACGTGGTGTCACTCTCTGATTGGGTGAATGCAGCAGCGACGTGGTGTCACTCTCTGATTGGTCTTCAGTTTGTGATCCGCCTGCTGCAGTAAACTATCCATATGTTCATTTCATCCTTCACTTCATTCACAAACTCCTCCGTTTCTGAATCAGAAACCTTAGCTCCGCCCCCTCGTTTGTATGCTTCTTCATTCACGAGCTGCTTTGCGTTGACCGTTTATGGTTGATTGTGGGCGTGTAGAGGGCGGAACATGGGACTAATCCACGTGCGCACATTTCCAGGTGGATCTTGATTTATAAAGGGAACATTGCGTGCAGGTGTGCGTACCAACGGTTTTATAAATCTGAATCATTTTGTGCGCACGCCATTTTCCGGGTTTTTGGCGCATGTACATTTTTAGTATGGATTCTACGCACTCTTTCATAAATGAGACCCCAGAGCACCACGGTTTTGATCGGGTAGCATCCTGTTCTTGTGTTTGTGCACATCAGATCCTGATGTCAGAAACCAGGATGAGCCCAGAAAGAAACTCTGAAAGAAAACAGGATGCTGTGTCATGTATACTCCTCATCCCGGTTTCTGACAGCTGACGACTACCTGCACAGACGCCGCCTCAGAGGAGCGACGCATCAGCAAAACAAACATGGCGGCGGCAACAAGAATGAAATATAATCTGAGGTTTAGATGAGAGAAAGCATCGACATGCTGACAGCAGTCAGAGGCGAGGACTTGTTTAATATCGGCTGTCGCTCTCTTCTCCCGTTGGTGGAAATCAGGTGGAGACGCCAAATCTGAAATGCCATGTTGGCGTTTAATCATGCTGAGCCCTCAATAAGTCACAGCGGTCTCATTCCTCTCAGATTACTAAATATCACAGACGTCTCCATGAATAAGATGCAGTCATCATAAAGCAGGATACGAGTATTTATCATGTCTACAGAGAAATGAGGAACCAGGTTTCTCTGTGTGCAGGTAAACACCAGATCCTGAAGATGATCAGAACCAGGATCAGGATCAGACTCATGACCTGGACTACTCAGGTCCATGCAGACTCAGTCAGAATAAAAGAGTCTTGTAGCGATCCTACGTCGTCATTGGTTCAGGTAAAAAGTGTGACGACAGCATGGTCCAATGAGATGCACGGACTAGCTCACCCCCCCCCCCCATCACCTTTTCACCATTAACACCTCGCCCTCCTTTCATGATGGCACATTGCACGTCTCCTACATCAGACGGGAACTACTGACTTGTTGTTCACCGTTTCAGTTCTTCTTCTTCACTTCCTGATTAGGTCATGAAATAAGTAATAACATAAACATGAAGGTCTGATGATGGTCAGCGTTCTCAGAGATCGATATCCGTCCTGCATATTGAAGCCTGTCCGGGCAGAGCCACAGGTTTTTAATGGCCCTCCGCCTCGCTCATCATTTCTAATCTGCATGACCTCCATTTGCAGGCGGTTTGTACAAACAGGGGTCAGACAGTAATTCCATCCTTATTGCATCAACAGGAAGTCCAGTAAAAGACTAAGTAGACCATTTTGAGAGCCGCTGATAGTCATGGCGTCTGAGACATCAACATGAAGAAAGCAGGTCAGTGCGTGTACAGCGCGCTCAGCGGGTGCCGAGGCCTCCGGACTCCCACTGAGGCGCGTGGCGGTACTATTGTATGATTCTCACACATCCAGCGGCCGTCCCCACAAACCCTGCAGAGATCGCCTGATAGTCCAGGGGAAAGAGTTGTTCCACATTCCACTGTCAAAAGGAGTCCGACTCGAGTCCATTTGCTGAAAACAATGTCCTCCTCATCTATCATAAATGAAGCATAAACGAGGCCAAACATTCCGGCCTCTAAAAGCTCGCACACAATCCTTTATTGATCTCCGCGCTGCAGCCGTGCAGCTCCCCACTTCCTGGCTGATGTGTTGCTGGGGCGACAGTTAAATTATGCAACAGCGCCGGCTCAACAGACGGGCCTCAGTGCCTGAGCAGCAGAGGAAGGAGAAGAAGAAGAAGAAGAAGAAGAAGAAGAAGAAGAAGAAGAAGAAGAAGAAGAAGGGATCAAGGGTGGCAGATGATGGCGGGGCTGAGCAGAAACAGATGTCCAGTTGGACCCTGAATGTTTTTCTCCTGAAATAACAACTTCCAGATTTTTAAGGTTTGGAGCGTTTCAGGATCCACAGATCATCCAATCAGGGCACAGGAGTTCTCATACAGCCTCTCTGGATCAAACCTACTAAATGAATTACATCCAAAATGTGCAATCGAGTCATCCAAGCTCAACCTGCTCACATGTCAGACCTCAAACGATCAGAGACGTTCTGATACAAACACAACCCCATAATGAGTCTACAATCTGAATTTGCGATTTGTAAAATAAAGACACAACAGAGAAGAGAGACCACCGCACCCCGAACGAGCTAAGCTAACATTAGCATGAGCTCGCCTGCTGTCCCTCTAGATGTGATGTGTTAAAACATTTGAGTGAAATCAGCTTTTTAATGTGAGAGGTCTCCATTCAGTGTTGTTTAGACTCGTGTAGGTAAACACAACTTCCTGTGAAGGATTTTTATTTTGGATCGCAGATTCTAAATTTATCCCAATAATTTAAACATGATAAGACTCAAAGAAGACATGATTTCCCCTCAGTTTGGGCACACTGAACCAGTTTGATGGAGGCCCAGGTTTAACCACCTTCATGCTTCATCACCATCAGATGAAGCTGCAGATAACCATCAGCTACCCTCAGATTCACTGCTGATGCTTTAGGGGATAAAAAAACTTCAGGAGGGAAATTATAAAAAACACAACATCAGAGCAAAAGACGAGCGGACTTCCTGATTCCTGCATTTGAGAACTATCAGAAACATTTGTGATGTTGGTTTCTCAACATGTTGCCACCTCTCCGTTCAGTTTGATGCCTGGCGAGCATTTCTCAAACGCCGTCTTCATCTGAGAGACGAGACGAGAGACGACCTCCTCTCTCTGTGATCACAGTAATGCAAACGTGGACACTCTCTGCCGGGCGGAGTCCACTTTGTCTCGTTTGTCAGAAGGAACAAACAGCACAGGAACATAAAAACTTGGTGCACCTGCAGAACAAAAAGCCACGTCGCTCCCACGCCACCTGTAGCAGCGAGGACGCCGGACGCTCCGAGACGTAGCGTCAGCGCTAACATGGAAGGACGCAGTTTGTGATCTGCAGGCGTGATTAAAAGTCCATTAATCACAGGGGGATTATCAGAAGGAGCAGAGGGGTCTATGGACATGTGTGTGAGCAGAAGGGGAGGGGGGTGGCGGTGGATTACAGGGGTCATGCAGCCTCTGTCCCACCGCGGCCTGCTGCCCGCCCCGTCTCTCTCTCACCATGCGGCGCCTTTGTCCGTCCCCTTGTTCAACATTCATTTACTCGGCCGTTTAGGACGCGGCTGAGGTCACCACACATACATCACTGACAGGAACACACTGGCTACTCGTGCTCGTCCACTCCCTTTTGACCCCCATCGCCCCCCCACCCCCCCTCCAGCCCGACAGTCTCTTACACTGGAAACCCCTTTGGATTACAGTCCGGCTCATCAAACAGTTGTCAGTCAAGTGTTGCTGCTGGGCGAGAGCTGAGCGTTCCCTTGTTACGACACGTCGATGTCTGCGCTGGTTTGTTTGTTCTTGTTATGCAGAATGTGACTCATGTTCCAGACATGAACGCTTTTAATATGACCTCCCCCGATTTCACATGTTCCCAGTCCACAGATTCACTGAAGCCCATATTTTCAGGTTCAGATTCAGATTCTCTTCACTGTCCCAACAGGAGGGATTTGTTCTGCACATTGTTAAATTTGAAATGTTCAGATATGAACGACTTCAAGATAAAAGTCAAGTTTCTGTTGCACAGTTATGATATTATAAATTCAAACGTTGATTTCTGGGGGCATCAGATAACGGTTAGAGTTGTTGTTAATGGATCCCGACTGTGACGGCTTTAGTTGATGACTTTGCGTCACTTTGCGGAATCAAAATGAAAACTCAAAAAATCCTCCGTTGACATTTCATAAAACTCCTTATATCAAAAGATTGAAGCCTGTAACCATGACTACCAGCTACCCCAATAACTCCTGGTAAGACTACAAGGTACAAGACTGTGTGCATGTTTGTTTTCTCTTCCAGAGTCAGGGAACTACACATCCCACAATCCTTTGCAAATGATCCCTCTTCTTCTTCTTAAATGTAACTTTAGTCGTTGTTGTCGTGTTTATACTGTTAATACAAGTGTGAACAAACAGCTGCTTTCACACCTGCAGAAAACTTCCTGAAGTTTCTCAGGCTGAGCGTCATGTGTGAACACAAACAGCTGAATGTTTCTCTCTTCAGCCTCCTCCAGTGAGCTGATGTGAAAAGACAAATATTCTCATTACAGAGTCGTATAGAGGACTCTTCAGACTCTTCTCCTGGTCTACAGGTGTTGTTGATGTGTTTGAAGTTAGCTCACATTGAGGGTTAAAGAGCACAGCAGTATCTCATGTGTCCCGTACATTAGCCCCCCCCTCAGCTGGTCGTCCCACCCCCCCCCCCTCTGACACTGCTTTGAACAGATAATAAATGTGCTCCTGAGATTATTACAGAGGCCGGTATTTGTGGCATCTGCCAGGCTCGTCTCTGGCCTCTCCAAGACAATGACATCAAAAAAAACAAAAAAGTTCCCCCTGCCTCCACTGTACCCCCCCTCCCCCTCCCCCTCCCCCTCCCCCCCAGCGCTGCAACCTGAAACTGCCTGAAGAGATGAGCCGTCATTAAATACTGCAGAGCTGACATAATGACAGGAAAGATAAAAGAGAGGAAACAAAAAAAAAGGCCAGACCAATTCTCGTCCCATAATGTCCCCCCCCCCGCCCCCCCCCAAACCCCCACAGGGCCCGGCCACGCCCCCTCCTCATAAAAGACACCAGGCCACAGCACAGATAGGGACACACTGGTCAGCGACAACTCTGCTGCTGTGATCTTCTGTCCAGACACACAAAGCCGCCGCGTCCACCTCACACAATCATCACAGTCCACAAAGCTCGCTCACTTCCTTTCATTGGATGTTTACGTTGAGCGCAGGGAGCTTTTTAAAACGCTCTGAACACGATACGATACTAGTCAAAATCAAACGATGGTGATACTTTGTCGACACCACGGCAGCAAAAATAGTAAACACACATCCTACAATTCAGTTAGCAGACTCTTTTATCCAAAGCGACGTACATCAGAGAGTAAGAACAACACAAGCAAGGATCTAGAAAAAAGGGAACAATGTGAGTAAGAGCAAACGATCAGCTTTGAGTCTGATTGGACACACAGGTGCTGACAGGAAGTGACCAGAGGCAAAGCACAACATTGAGGGCAGTTCTTGAGAGCTCTAATCAGTATAGAAACCATCTTATAAGTCGTCGTTATCAAACAAAAACCATCATCATTACCATCATCATCATCAATAATATGGAGACCATCATCATTAAGTTAGTAGGTATTCATGAAAGAGCTGGGTCTTTAGCTTTTTCTTAAAGGTGCAGAGGGACTCTGCAGATCACATGGAGTTTGGAAGTCCTGAGCGTCAAAAACTGATAAATGTCTTTTTTATTTATTTACCAGACAAACTCGGGCACGCTCAAAGAGTGCGTCTAGTCGTCAGACTTTTTAAACATGTTGACGAGTTCGTCCAACTGAAAAAGTGCTAAGTTTGAATTTCTTGAAGTTGGACTAACACACACTGAGAATGAGGTCAGGGTGTCGGATTACTCCTCCAATGTGAACACCTCAATCGGAACCCAAACTGGTTCTGAGCACGCTCCACAGTTCAGTACACAGTTGAGTACAGTATGTTATTCTTCTTTTCTCTAGTCCCTCAATTAAACAACTTTTATACACGAGGGGAGGAGTCAGCCGGCCGTCCCGGCGATGTAAACAAAGTGAAGATAGGACTCTGAAAACTCTGAAAACATCACAGACAGTGGGACTCGGGTGTTACACCCATTGTAGACAGTCATGACTCACAGAGTTATTTTCAGAGGAGATACTTGATTTCTACATTTAAGGGTTAAAAATCACATATTAAAACTTTAACTGCGTAAACGTACTGATTCTGTATTCTATTTGTGCACATTAGACGTTTCTCTCTCTTCTGTCGCATCAGCTTCAGGTTCAGAATGTGACAGAAGTTAAAGTTTCTGAACTTCTTGATGTTTTATCAAAATGTGGTGTTTAATAGAATAGGCTCCTCCTCCTCCTCCCCTCTGGATTCCTCTGCCGTCCCTAAATTTGGAAATGAGTTTCGGGGGAGGCAGCATTCAAAGACATTTGCCTTTAAATAGACAGTAATAAAATCCAGACACATGATAGTCCAGCCCCCTCAGCCCCGCTGATCAGGCTCAGATATGTCCTCTGTCACTGCCCACTCTTGTGCAACCGGTGCTTTTTATATCAGCTGCAGGCCGCTGAGCTCTCTGGCACTTGTAATTTCCCGAGCTACGATGCTAAACCACATGAAGCTGGGCTCGGCTCCCAGTTGGCATTCCAGCGTCCCGTAACACCGCGCTGAGGCAATATTTACCTTCAAGGGAAAGTGCACTTGGCACACAGCCGAAACTCTTAGAGTGAAGGCGGGCGGGCGGGCGGGCGGGGGGGTGTGGCGGCGGGTTGCTACCGTGGTGTGTGTACTACAGCTAACCTTCCCACCCACCCAAAATCCTCCAGCTGACCCGGCCAACCACCCACAGCCTCACAGCGTGCAAACCCTGCCCCGCCTGACTCCGCTACCTGGATCCGAGCCAAACCAGAGCCTGAGCCAAGTGCCAAGAGGGACAGAGAAGAGAAACACACACACACACACACACACACGATGTGAGCGCAGAGGGAGAGAGGCAGTGAGTGTGAACACATTGCGCCCCAACCTGGCCCGCTGCCAGGACTCACTTAGGAGCATTTTTTTAAGCCACAAAAGCCAATCAGCGGTCGGCCGTCCACAGAGATTTGAAGTGTCTCACAAAGATACAGCTGGAGAGGTTTGTCCAACAGTCCAGATTAAGCAGTCACTCACAGCAGGGGGGGGCTGCGCTGAGATATCAAACAACACACCCACACAGGAGAGTGACAGAGGCCTTTCTCTCCCTCGGGTCACAGCGAGCGCGTGCAGAGCGCTCTGCGGCGGGTCGCTATGGTTTAAGGAACGTTTCTAAGACAGATTAGAGACTGCAGAGCGATCATGTCAGGAGGAGATTCTGTGCTCGAGGGTAAAGATTGAACGACATCACTTTAAAAAAACAGGAAAGCCAAAGCAGGACTTAAACGAAGGGAGAGGAAGCGTGGCGGCGTGGAGCCCGAGCGGTGCACTCACCTGTCTGAAGTGATCCTCAAAGCCCCAGTCGGCCTGTCCGTTAGGAGACGTAGCGGAGTGAGGCCCCGCAGGAGAGAGACCCTCGTCCGGTTCCTGCTTCACCCTGATAGGCGGGGATGCGACCCTCTGGGGCGCCGATACGGAGTAACCGCCGTACGGACGGGCGGGGATGCGGGCGGCGCTCTGCTGCAAAGCGAGGGTCTGCTTGCGGAGAAACTCCAAACCGCTCGCGCTCCCCTCGTCGTCGTCGCTGCCCTCGTCCCCCTCCATCATCTCGTTGTCGTCGTCGTCGTCGTCCCCGGAGTCCCGACCTCTGTCCTCGTCGTCCTCTCTCTCCGAGTCCACGCTGCTCTGATTGGACACCCGTGGAGGCAGCCCGCCCACTGGGAGCCCGACGGGCAGGCCTTTGCCCATGAAGCTGGCCCCAGATGCCCGGGCGGCCGCCAGGATGGCCTGCTGGGCGGCGACCTGCTGAGCGTACATGATGTGGGCCTCTCGCAGCTTCCTCTCCTTGCGCTCCATTTCCAGGCGGGCCTGCTGCTGGCGCTGGAGCTGCTCCATCACCGCCTCCAGCTTCATCCCCCCCGAAGAGGTGCTCTGAGGAAAGGCCACACCGGGGTCCTGAGACATGCTGGGCTGTGGGAGGAAGAGAAGAAGAAGTCATGAAGGAGTCATTTTTTACATAATGCAAACCCTAACCCCCAAAAAAACATCCAGAAAAAAATCATTTGAATTGAATCTGATAATTCTGTTTTAGACGAGATGCCACCAGGACCAGAAGTATTTAAGGTTCATATATTCTGGACAAATAAACAACACACAGAGGAAATGAAAACAGCCGGCCAATACAGGAATACAAGAAGTGTCTCTCTAGAAGGACTTAAAGTGTGAATAAAAGATTTAAACAGTTAGCGCTATGAGGTCTGATTTAAACATGGAAACAAAGAAAACAAGAACAGATCATCCAGCCTCAACAGATTCAGAAAAAATAAAATAAAAACCTGCAAAGGTTTCAAAGTTAAAACCAAGTGATCATGATCCCATAGCAGGTCTGATGTTTGTTAGCTCATATAAAGTGTATATAAACAGTAAATATGTATTTACATATACATATATATATATATATATATATATATATATATATATATATATGTATATGTGTGTGTATATGTAGGGGGGGCTAAACGTTCAGATCTACCAGCTGAATTTGTGTTATAGCAGATTAAAGCTGTAACCCGGCCTGTTAGAGCACTGAGGACTAAAGCATGATAAAAAACTGTTAATGTTGGAGGGGGTACACACACACACACACACACACACACACACACACACACACACACACACACACACACACACACACACACACACACACACACACACACACACACACACACACACACACACACACACACACACACACACACACACACACACACACACACACACACACACACACACACACACACACAGATGATAGGACAGAGAAAGGAGAAAACAGAAGTATTTGTGTGTTCAGTGAAACAGAAACAGAGTGAGATTAGCGCCGCAGCTCGTGCCTGTTAGGAAGGAAGGAAGGACACTAAAATGATCCAGAGCGTTTAAATCCAGATACAGTAAAAAAATAATAATAATAATTCCAATGATAAAACAACAAGAGGAGAAGTTGACCTCTAGCCACCTTTGTAAGGTTAATAAAGATTCATGAGAGGTAAAAAAAAAAAAAAAAAGTTAAAGGTGTCAAAGTTTTCCGCTTTCTGCCACATCCTCAAAAGACGCGGAGAGCGTCCGCGTAAAAACCCCAAAGCGCAGCACAGGGCGTGAAATAATCCAAAAGTAACCTACCATAGAGGTCAAATTTACTGTGTCTTCTTTTATCGTAGGGAAAGTGAAGCGTCAACGTCGAGCAGGTTTACAAAACGAGCTTAATCGATTGTTTGGAGCTCGTTCGTGATCAGAGGAACGGACATCGAGCAGGACTCACCATTTGTGCCTTACTGCTGCCGGAGTTGTCCACCATCCCTCCTTCCTTCCTTGGCTTTATCCTCTCCTTCTTCCCTCGTTTCTGGCACTCGTTCAAACACTTGTAAACACACTCACTCTCTCACACACACACGCACACGCGCGCACACACACACACACGCACACACACACACACAGAGAGAGAGAGAGAGAGAGAGAATCGCTGTGCACGCAGGTTCGTGGTGACTCGGAGCAGAAGGGCGCAGTGATCTCTCCTCAGGCCGATGTTTGTGTCTCTTCTTTCCCCGCCGATTTTCCTGATTTTCTTCTTTAATGGAGAGGGGGGACGCCTGGAAAATGGCCAGATCTCATATCTCGCGGAGCGCTGAGGTAACTCCCTTCACTCGGTTTTTTTTTCCTCCCCTTCAATTGACACCCACCCCCCACTCCACCCCCCCCAGCATGGCGCACAACAGCCTTTAGGCCCGCCCAGCACAGCAACAAGTCTCACAGCCTTTCCAGTCTCATGACACTCTGAGCGGGTTTACCTGGAAGTGATCGATCACCTCACGCACCTTTATTTCTGTAGAGACAAGCGGGGCCCCTACGTCATGATCTCAATTAAAAAACACCTTTAAATGTTTTTCTCTTCACATTAAATTCATCGATACTTCTGACAGTATCAGAGAAAATGTTTCTTTTTAAATCCCTCTGTTCCCCACGTGCGACACAAACACACGTCACACAGTTTAAAACTTAATGTTCACGTTTCATGACGTCGCAACATTTAACTAAAAGTCAGCAGGGCCTCATGGTTAAAGTGTGTCACAGAGGTGATACTCTGATGAGTGCAGCTCGTGCAGCTCAGCTCCATGCTGCCCCCTCGTGGCGGTGGCTGTATGACGCAGGTGAGAGTTGGCCACGCCCCTAAATCTGATCTGATCTTTTATATCTATGTAGGAATCTCTCAGCACACACACGTGTGTTAATTTATTCATAGGTGGTCATCACACACACACACACACACACACACACACACACACACACACACACACACACACACACACACACACACACACACACACACACACACACACAGGCTGTAACCCTGCTTAGTTTCCATGGTAACAAGCACAGCGTAGCTATAAATAATACAACAGTTATGGTCTTGTTTTATTGAAAATGGGATTGTTTAAACGACGGGAACTCAAACAATCGACGATGTTAATGTTTGTCTGTCACTCATAATATGCTCGTGTGTTATTTCCACGGGTTTAAACAGAGCTTGAATCACACACACACACACACACACACACACACACACACACACACACACACACACACACACACACACACACACACACACACAGGTCAAAGTGTGCATATTGCAGTTCAGACATTTTCAAAGGAGGAGAATTTCCATCATGAAACCGAAGCTGTCAATCAAGTTTGGATGAGTCCTCATGGCGTTGACAGTGACGGCGGATCATCAGAGGGGCAGAGCGGTTGTGTCACGCGGCCTGTGCACAGAGGCTACGGTCCACATCCCAGCGGCGGTTTTGGGTTCAAACCCGACCTCGGCCCTTTGTTGCACGTCGTCCCACCGCTCTCTGCTCAGCTGTTCGATTTGATAAGACAAAAATCACCACAAGAACAAAGGGGGCAGAGCCAGCCTTAGTCTCCGCCTCCAAGTGTCAAAACTTTTGCCCCACATGAACCCAACTTCACCTTGAAGGAGCACAGCCTCCCCTCCAGTGAGGAGAGAGAGAGAGAGAGAGAGCGTCCTGCACTCAGAGCGGTGCTCCAGCTCTCTCTGTTGATGCCTCATGTTTTTGCCTTTATTGGATACGACAGTGAAGACAGACAGGAAGTGTTGGGAGGAGAGAAGTGGGGATGACATGCAGCAAATGGCCAAGGTCGGATTCGAACCCAAAGGTTGCTGCCATGAGGCTTGTGGCCTCTGTACATAGCTTGTGCAACATAACCGCTAAGCCATCGGCGCTCCTGCTCTCTCTCGAGTTTTGTTTTCTTCTCTGATCACGTGAGATTTTGTAAGATCTCGCGTCGGTGGACTCGTTCTTACACACAGCAGGTCTGGGTCTGGGTCTGGGTCTGGGTCTGGGTCTGGGTCTGGGTCTGGGTCTAGCCCCCCCCGCCCCCTCCTTGTAGACGGCCCTGTTCATGGTTAAATCAGACACAGAGGAATAGATAATAACTTTATTGAATAATGTAAACTGATAAACATTACAATCAAATAAAAAACACACACACTAGTGTTTATAAAACTCTTTCAGTTATTGCATGAAGCACTCAGTAACACGAAATCATCCTCATCATCGTTAAGACCGCAGATTGTCCCGACAGTTGCATAGAACAGGTGAGTCAGGTGAACCTGCTACTGACCACTGGTGTCCAGAGCCGGGGCCGAGGCGGGTGAAGGGTTAACTCAAAAACACATCGAGGGAATCACTGTGTGTGTGTGTGTGTGTGTGTGTGTGTGTGTGTGTGTGTGTGTGGTGACTCAGTGTTTATTCATTTACATCTTTGACTTTGTTGACACAGATTTGTTTCCTCTCCTGAAATCTGTCGTGTCGCTCTTTAAGTGACGAGAGAGAGAGGAACAATAACAAACACAGCGTGAGGAAAAACAACAACGCGTGTTCTGCAGGTGAGCACGACAGCCGCCACACGTTCACGCAGGGCTGCACTATTATACGCAAAATCAGAATCAGACTGTCAACAAGACAAAAAAATCCAAATCACTGAAATAACACGCTGGATGTTAACGTGTCAGAAAACGGTTCCTCTGTCGTTGTGATTTATGTCGTTACCTCTGAGCACATCGTGCAGCCTTAGAGTCTCTATCCCAACCGTTAAGACAGCTGGATGTTTGATTTATAAATAAATGTGATTTAAGCGAGCGGGGGGGGGGGGGGGGGGGGGGTTAGTTTGAAGTTGCTGCGTCCAACCGCAGACTTTTCATCCTACTGACTAAATATGACGTCACATCAAAGACAGGGTTGGTCATTTTCTAAAACTAGCATGATTTTGAAAGTAGCATCCCTCAGTACTCCGTCTGCACCCGCCCCCTCTGTGCTCCTTCAAAAGCCACGCCCCTCTGCACTCCTTCAAAAGCCACGCCCCCTCTGCGCTCCTTCAAAAGCCACGCCCCCTCTGTGCTCCTTCAAAAGCCACGCCCCCTCTGCGCTCCTTCAAAAGCCACGCCCCCTCACTTACATACACGAGCGCCATTTCTCCAGAAGTGGACCTCAGCTCATGCTTTGAGTGTGAGCTAGAGCAGGTAAGAGGTAGAGAGCGAGCAGGGAGACAGGGAGGCGTCTGATTGGTTCATCAGATTGGTACCTCGTGGCAGACATTGGTTGAAGTTTTTACAGACTTACAAACTGATACAGATGATGGATTCTCTTTGTTCCTGTTTCAGAGAACATGAGTTATTAGTTTCTGTCAGGACCTAAAGACAATTTACACCAGAATCTGAAGAAGTGTTTCTGGAGGAAATGACCAACCCTGACTTTAAAGTGTGTCGGATGATCCGATAATCATAGCGTGCATTTTGTTTGTGTGAGAAATACCCGGATGTTTACGAGCACACTGGTCATACTATACCGACCCACAATGCATTGCAACTCTCAGACTGTAAAATCGTGGATTTAAAAAAAAAACATAACACGGGGAAACAAGGCGTTCAACTGGTCAGTAACTTACAAACATGTTTTTTAAGATCAGAGTAAATATCGTGATAAAATCGTGATCGTGATACCGCCATAAAAAAAAAAAAAAATTTCCATTATGTTAAATAATCTTAAAATGACCACGTAATGAATTCCTTCTTTTAAAGACGAGGATCACAAACTGTAAATCCTGCAGACAGCGTCTTTAACCAAATAAATAAATAAGACACTAATCTTTAATCAGCCGTCATCCAGAGTTTTATCTGATCGGATCCTCGACGGCGTTTAGATCCGAAATACACAAAATAATCTGAATATAGAAATCTCTAGATAAATTCTTTAGAATAATCCCAAATGAAAGAAAATCAATCAAAAATAATAAACTTTAAATCAGGAGTGTTTCCACGTCTGACCACAGGAGCAAGCGTTTGATGCCGACTCGTCTCTCATTGGTCGATTTTTTATACGTTTGGAATGTAAATTATTTCCATGATGTCATTGGTCGATCGGTCGCAGCGCTTCACTCACTCGTCTGATTCTGCAGCAGTGTAACATCATGTCCGTCTTTCTGCTTTCGTCCCGGTGACTCCTTCTCATCATGAAGAAGATTCCTTCATGGCGAGAAGGAGAAGTGGGAGGAGCTCTTCGGGTGAGTGCTTGCCCCGATCATGGCTCCTCCCCCTGGCGTCCTCTTTCTGAGATCTCTCTTCAGACTTTCCTCTGCCTGTCTTTTCTCCTCTTCGCTCCTCTGTGCTGTTCTTTTTCATGTGTTATGTTGGCACCAGGAAGAGTTGCATATTGTCAGGTGGGGGCTATTCGGGGTCAGGTGGGGGCTATTCGGGGTCAGGTGGGGGCTATTCGGGGTCAGGTGGGGGCTATTCGGGGTCAGGTGGGGACTATTCGGGGTCAGGTGGGGGCTATTCGGGGTCAGGTGGGGGCTATTCGGGGTCAGGTGGTATCAGTGAGGTCACTTCCTGGAGCTCGTATGTACAGAGCCTGGGTCTGTTTAAAGTGGTAAAGCTGTTTGGGCTGTGATGGGTAGGTTAGATATAGAAGATGTACATGTGGCTGTGGTGGGCGGAGAGAGCTAACATGAATGGGGGGGGGTGGGGGGGGGTCTCTGGGACGCTGGAGCTCACCGTCCAGCCTTCCCGAGATGTTGTGGGACTAATCAGACGAATCACAGCTGAAGGGAGGTTCCCACTTGGCTCTTGCGGCCTCTCAGTCTAGTTGTGGGGGACGTCTTAAATCTCCTCCATCTTTTATCCTTTTCTGGTTTCAATCTGCTTCTTTCATTCCTTCTTTCTTTTTGGGGTTTTTATATTGACCTCTCCTCTTTCTTCTGTGATTATTTTTGCTGCTTTTAAATTGTTCTAATTTGTATAATCTGTTGAACTCCTGTATTTTACTCCTCACATTTCTCTATTTAATTTTTTTGTTGAGTATTTTGTAACCCTGTTTTGAAAAGTGCTATAAAAATAAAGCTTATCATGATGATTATGTGGGGGCCTTCGCCTCCATACATGGGGCGTGCGTGCGCACTAACCACCAGCGCCCCCCGGTGTGTGTTTACTGATAATGTGGAGTAGGGGTTATACTGGCCCATAGAGGTGGTGATGTCACTTTGGAATCAAAGTCAAATGTCCTGTTTGAGACAGGACACGGTGAAGAAAAACAAACAGGGAGATCCAGTTAGTGCAACACTCTTCAGTGAAGGTCAAATGTCCTCATATCAAAGTTAGTTAATAACGGGCCAGAAGGCTGCAGAAAAGGCCTTTAGACGGGTGCACAGGGCAGCAGACAGGACTACAGACCAGTCCCGAGGGCTGCAGACCAGTTCACCAGAGCAGAAGAAGACAGAAGCCGGCTCTTCATTCGGTCAAAAATAACCTAAAATATCTGAAAACAATGACTCACTCATATTCAGCATTTCATGAAGTTCCATAAAAAGAAAAACGTAGAAATAAAAAAATACTTGAAGCTTTGGGGTCACAGTGGATAAGGCTTGTTCTCAAGGCCCTCGGGTTGTCATATGGGTCGAGCGAGCTCGGTGCAGGCAGTCCTGCATGAACAGGGTTTTGGCTTCTCAGCTGGAAGTCCTCAGGCAGCACAGCAGTGAGCAGGATCAGAAGGAGGACCACAGGCACCTGTGACTCAAGTCAGGGACAGGAACCGGAGCCAGACCTTTTACAAACGTCTGAGTCTCCGCTCCAGCATCACTGCATGGAGCAGGACGGGCCCTCAGAGCAGCAGCACACAGAGGAGCCCATGGCTTTGGGAGGAATCAAGTCCAGGTCCTCGTCGTCAGGGATCTCGTCCAGACGGTAGCCGTCCTGAAGCAGCTGCTTGGTTAAATCAGGATGGACCTGAAGAGGAAAAACAAAGAGATCACCTTTAAAGGTCACATATTATAAAATCCACTTCACCATGTTCCTCTAACTCTAACATGTGTCTCTAGTCCGTCTACAAACCCCCCAATGATGAGAAAAGTCCATCCTCTCCGTCTTCTGCCTGCTCCACTTTCAGAAAATGTGTGCTCAAACAGGCCGTTTGGAGATTTTCCCTTCATGACATCACAAAGGGCAGTAGCCCCTCCCCCAGGTGGGTGACACTCCCACAGCTAGGTGTTTGTTCTGCCCTCTGAGTCTGCCTTCTCACCGTAAACAATAGGACATGGAGCGAGAAAGGGGCCCTCAGCCCAAAAATAAATCTTTAAAAAAAAAGAAAACAGGCGCCGAATGTACAAATCATTCTAGTTCTCCTGTCATCTTGTAGTTCTCTTGTGATCTTGTAGTTCTCATGTGATCTTGTAGTTCTCATGTGATCTTGTAGTTCTCCTGTCATCTTGTAGTTCTCTTGTGATCTTGTAGTTCTCTTGTGATCTTGTAGTTCTCCTGTGATCTTGTAGTTCTCCTGTGATCTTGTAGTTCTCCCGTGATCTTGTAGTTCTCCCGTCATCTTGTGATCTTGTAGTTCTCCTGTGATCTTGTAGTTCTCCCGTGATCTTGTAGTTCTCCCGTCATCTTGTGATCTTGTAGTTCTCTCCTGTGATCTTGTAGTTCTCTCCTTTGATCTTGTAGTTCTCTCCTTTGATCTTGTAGTTCTCTCCTGTCATCTTGTAGTTCTCTCCTTTGATCTTGTAGTTCTCCTGTGATCTTGTAGTTCTCCCGTGATCTTGTAGTTCTCCCGTGATCTTGTAGTTCTCCTGTGATCTTGTAGTTCTCCCGTGATCTTGTAGTTCTCCCGTCATCTTGTAGTTCTCCCGTCATCTTGTAGTTCTCCCGTGATCTTGTAGTTCTCCCGTCATCTTGTAGTTCTCCCGTCATCTTGTAGTTCTCCCGTCATCTTGTAGTTCTCCTGTGATCTTGTAGTTCTCTCCTGTGATCTTGTAGTTCTCTCCTTTGATCTTGTAGTTCTCTCCTTTGATCTTGTAGTTCTCTCCTGTCATCTTGTAGTTCTCTCCTTTGATCTTGTAGTTCTCCTGTGATCTTGTAGTTCTCCTGTGATGTTTGTATAGTTACTCAAGGCTGCGCTCACACTCCTGAATGGACCCAGTGGGGCAGGGTGCACACCGCCCTTACGAAACACAGCTCTTACTATGTGGAAATCAGCAGTTAAAGTAGCACCAACCCTTTTTATTTGATTAGCCTTTAAAACATTAACCATAACTGTTCATCCAAAGAACAGAAGCCTAAGAGTCTGGGACCACTTTTTAAATAACGCTGGTTTAATATTTATTTTTCCACGTTTCATCGCGGTGTTCACCTTCCTCTCCGCTGCAATGTGAGAAAACGAGTTAAGACTGAATGTGCCTGTGGCGTGAAGGAGGAGGAAACAACCTGAGCTCAGAAACAGCCCGAGGCTCCGTGTGTGAGAAAAAACAACCGTATGTCAGGTCAAAGTAAAACGCTGCAGGCCGTCAGTACGTACAGTTTCTACAATATGTATAAAAACACGAGAACACGGACGAGATCTGACCCCACGTCTTCATGTCTGACCTTTTATCACATCATGAGTGGGTTTATTTTAAGATCACACCGAGGTCTCAAAGCTGAAGGGAAAAACTGAGAAATAGAAGTCTGAGATAATAAACCATTTCAAAAAGACACTTTTTTTTTTGCACACTCGAGCCGTCCGGCCGGTTCGACAGTGAGACGATTAGACGATGTGAAGAGGGAGAACTCACCTCGGCTGAAGAGTATCCAGAGGAATACTGCTCAAAATCGATTTCCTCATCGCTGCAAAGACAAGAAAGACGAGTTGTGTCACTGCGAGGTCAACAACTCAAACTTGTCAAATGGAAACATACAGGTCAGGGTCAAGGGTCAGGGGTCAACACAGCGTGGAAGAAGACAATTAAAAGGCAACAGTGTAAAAGACCAGATTTCATTATTCCAGATTAAACATCGATTGCACTCCAACGCTTTCCTACTTTCTAATATGCTTTAAAAAAGGACGTTTCCCAAGTTTTAAGACTGTAAACTTGGGTATACGTTTATGTGAGAGTATATTTACTTATTTACTTTATTTCACTGACTTTTCAGTTTGCCTGATTGAGTGCGTGTGTTTGTATGTGTGCAGGTAGATGTGTTTAAGTTTCTCTATGTAAGCGGGGATGTACATGTTTAAAAACGTAAACGACAACAATCCTATTTGCTTACCCATCTCGGTATATTACTTTTACTCACAATGTCTTTGCCAAGCTTTGATTTTTCTTTTACAAAATGTTTATTTGTCTCACCTCATTTTATAAGAATGTTTAGACAGCTGTGTCTTTCATTTTGCTCTGAATACATTTTATTTTATTTTATTTTTTTTTAAAGGATGTTTCCCTCAAACTCTGAAACTAAATTCTGCATATTCTCGTACCATCATCACAACAGATCTGCAAAGACTCGCCACAATCACTACTACGCCCCCCCTGTCCTCGTAGCGTTTTTTACAGAGCGCTCTGGCTTTTTTGTGCGGCTGCTTTCAGCTTTTCAGAAAGCCGCTGTTGACGTCACCGGCGCTCTGTTTGATATTGCCCGTAGTTTTGCCGCCTACAGATCGTGTCTTGTCTCCACATCCTCCTCGCTCCGTCTCTGATATGGAAATAAACGATCTCAAATATAAAACATGCAGTAAAAAGTAACGGAGCAGTGTCGGTCACACAGTGGTCGTTGTAAACAGACTGTTGTCATGGAGACAGGACAGACGTGCAGCATTTCTCTACTCAGCGCTTCATGCAAACGCTCCTGAGCGCACAGCCCGGGGCCTTAGCACCTCGATGATCCACAGCTCGTCTTTAAAACTATTCAAACTCGGATGACTTCAACACACAAGCACAAAAGAAAGCGCGGCGTCCGTGAGCGACCTTAACATACAGAGAAGGGAAAGGAGGGCGAGAGAAGTTTAACGTTATTTTCTGGATGTTTTTTTTCTGAATGATGATGTGTCTAAAACTTGTTCTCTTAACATGAACTAGAAGTATCGCATCAAAACCGTACGGCTGCATAAAGAGGTTATTCAGCAGCGTTATCACCTGTACGCCTGCAGCAGCCTTACCTGTCCGAGTCCAGTGCCACCAAACTCTCCTCGGCGTGCTGGCTCAAAGCGGCGTAGCCTTTGTTGTACTTCACCGTCCTGAAAAGAGAACGAGAAGCCGTCAAAAACAAACGTCTCCTCCCCTACATCTACGCTCATGAAGAGCAGCTCCTCTTCTCACCTCTTGGCTCCTTGTCGGGGCTGATGCATCACGGGGGGTCCCGGGGAGAGCGCCTTCTTCTTCAGGGCCTTTCTCGCCATTTCCCGATGTTTCTCTGGGGACGATAAGAGACACGTTTGTGTTGGTGAGGACCGACTGGATAATAAAGTAAAGTCGTCCCTCAGCCAATGAGACAGATTATATAGGCCATGCATGCTGTTGCCATGGTGATTTTATTACACTCTTTGTGCAGACACATTAAGGAAAACAAGTCCTTAAATCAGGGACTTCGGCTCGTGCCTCTGCTCTTACTGAGTGTGTGCAGTCATACAATGAAAATATCGAACATGTCAGAATGGTCAGAAGCAGCTGATCGTGCTGCGATCGACGTTTGAGCCAGCTGAAAATTTGTACGTCTTCAAAATCAGTCGTATGACTCCAAAATTGCGACATAATCGAACAGTGAACACCAGGGAACAACTTTTCATAAATGTAACTCTATATTATTATAATGCATTTATTACATTAACGTCTTCAAAGGAAGAATGTGCGACTTTTTGATCCAGTAGATGGCGACCTTGAGCTCCAGCATGAAACCAAAACAAACTGCTGTTAGGCCACGCCTCCTCCATACTGAAGCCTCCGCCCTCCTCCAGAGACACACCTCCAACCCCTCTCCACTCACGTTCACATGAAGAAGTAAAGCACAAGCGGCGGACCAAATAGCACTTGGCTCGAGCTGCATTGTTGTGTTAGCATGCTAATGTTAGCGCTCTTTAGTTAGCTCGTAGCCTCACATTGTTGTGTTAGCATGCTAATGTTAGCGCTCTTTAGTTAGCTCGTAGCTTCACATTGTTGTGTTAGCATGCTAATGTTAGCGCTCTTTAGTTAGCTGGTAGCTTCACATTGTTGTGTTAGCATGCTAATGTTAGCGCTCTTTAGTTAGCTCGTAGCTTCACATTTCATGTAAACTGACACAGAATGAGCGTGATCTAAAAACTCTTACTAACATCCAAATAATCAGTGAGTATGTTCTTCTTCTTCTCTCTAGTTCTTGACTAAAACAGCTTTTATACACAAGGGGAGGAGCCGGCCGTCCCGTCCATGTAAACACGGCTCTGACAACAACACAGCCAGCGGGACTCGAGCTTCTCCCTCATTGTAGACAGTCAGGACTCAGAGACACGTTTACACAGGACAGACTGGATTTATGCTGCACACTCTTTCTTTAATGAAAAAGAGCAGCTTTTTAAAATCTGGATTTAACGGACACCTCTGTTATATTTCAGGAACCTTCTGTTTACCCTCCCTGTATGAAGCACTGAGTGTGATCGTATGAAGCAGACAGAAAGAGAGGACCGTTAAATATATGTCATGTGTTTTTTCAATCTCACATGACAGAATCATTGAACCTTAACTAACTCAACGGTCCATCTGTCAGGACTTCCTCCTTCCTGTGCTGGAATGTGCAATGTATACTTTCGGTTGCAAAACAGAAATCAGACATGAAACCGTGAGTCAGTGAGCGGTGTTAAGAGTTTACCTCACCAGCTTACAGATGACCTCATCTGATCTACTTCAACTTAGTTATCAGAGCCTTAAAGAGGACATATGATCCCCCTCCTCCACCTTTTCAAACAGTCCTCCTCCTCCTTTTCAAACAGTCCTCCTCCTCCATCTTTTCAAACAGTCACCTCCTCCACCTTTTCAAACAGTCCTCCTCCACCTTTTCAAACAGTCCCCTCCTCCACCTTTTCAAACAGTCCTCCTCCTCCTTTTCAAACAGTCCTCCTCCTCCATCTTTTCAAACAGTCACCTCCTCCACCTTTTCAAACAGTCCTCCTCCACCTTTTCAAACAGTCCCCTCCTCCACCTTTTCAAACAGTCCCCTCCTCCACCTTTTCAAACAGTCCCCTCCTCCACCTTTTCAAACAGTCCTCCACCTTTTCAAACAGTCCTCCTCCTCCACCTTTTCAAACAGTCCCCTCCTCCACCTTTTCAAACAGTCCCCTCCTCCACCTTTTCAAACAGTCCTCCTCCTCCACCTTTTCAAACAGTCCCCTCCTCCACCTTTTCAAACAGTCCCCTCCTCCACCTTTTCAAACAGTCACCTCCTCCACCTTTTCAAACAGTCCTCCTCCACCTTTTCAAACAGTCCCCTCCTCCACCTTTTCAAACAGTCCTCCTCCACCTTTTCAAACAGTCCCCTCCTCCACCTTTTCAAACAGTCCCCTCCTCCACCTTTTCAAACAGTCCTCCTCCTCCACCTTTTCAAACAGTCCCCTCCTCCACCTTTTCAAACAGTCCTCCTCCTCCACCTTTTCAAACAGTCCCCTCCTCCACCTTTTCAAACAGTCCCCTCCTCCACCTTTTCAAACAGCCCCCCTGTGGTCTAAATGAAACATCTGTTCTGTGCTTTGGTCAAAATATAACATGAATCAAGCACCAGAGGAGGTTTGTGACCCTGTATAAACCAGCTCTCTCAGAACGCTCCGTTTTGGTGTGTGTGTCTCTTTAAATGTAATGACCCCGCCCCCTGAGTTTTCCCCGTAGACACCACTCCTCTGTAGAGAGAATAAAAATGCCCTAAAGTTTTGTTCTAGGCTGGGGGTGGAGTCTATGGGTGGAGATACCAGGGGAGGGGAGGGGATTTTTTTTTACCAGAATCCCACTGTGACATCACAAGGAGAGCACATTTGAAACAGAGCATTTTTCTCTGTGTTGTAAGACTTATGCAGACCACAAACAAAGGACTGGATGGTTTATTTCACATGTTGTGGGTCAGTAGACTCTCAGGTTACACAGATATATGTTCAGAAACACTGAAGAAGTGGATTTTTTATAATATGTCTCCTTTAATGTGACGAACCGCGTCACTAAAACTTCACCCTGTTGACTGATTTCTGCCCGTGAGTGAGCTCACCAGGGTCGTTGCATCACCATGTTGCAGCATGTCACAGTTTAACCCTCAGTTCAACACGATAATTATGAAACCACTCTTGACTACCAGGCCAGCGCTGTGTTTACGGCGTTGGTTACGATGACTCAAGACGACGCTTACGTAATTTGAGGTGGATTGCAGGAGCTCTGGACATGATGTAAGGTCCTCTTTTCTCCACCGGTCTGATTCCTCCGTCGGCGTTCTTAGGTCTCGTCCCGCCACTGGAGCCCTGAGATGAAAGAAATGAAGACGATCGGTATTTTACATTCGAGTGTCGTCATTACTCAGAGTAACACTCTGACTTCATTCACCACACATCGACTTTATTCTCTCTTCATAAAGAAAGTTTCCTTGCCTTGAAAAAAGAGCTAAATGAGATCCAGCTCTTCACACGGCTGTCATGGATCAGAGTGGAGGAGAGAGCTGCATGTAGCCTGGTCCAGTTTAAGATTAAATAACATTTATACGTCTGGAAAACCTAAATACTGTTAGACATCATTATGACACAAGGCTTCATTCAGTGATTCAGTCTAATAAACTGTCTCTACATTCAACCCACACCTAAGATGAATATAATAAGATTATATATATATATATATATATATATATATATATATATATATATATATATATAATAAGATTATAGATTATTTACAAACAGAAGGAACGCAGAGTGAAATGTTTTTATTGACAAACTGCTCAGTTTGTGTTTTATTTACTGATGTGTTGAGTTTGATTGATCAGGTTTTATTCTGGTAGTTTCTCTTCTCTTGTTTTGTTTGGGTGGATGGAAGTTGTTGTTGTTGTTGTTGTTGTTGTTGTTGTTATTGTTGTTGCTATGGTAACAACAAATAAAAATCTAAAGTCAATAAATAAATTATATTTGTTTAATAATCCTCTGACTGCTCTCTTTATCAATCCATATTTGTCTTGTTTTGCTTTGTACTTAATAAATAAATAAATAAATAAATAAATAAAAACAAATTTAAAATAAAAAACTCCAGATTCTTCCCAGAATCCCTTTCGGCTAACAGGAAGAGAAAAATGTATTTAACGTATTTAAAAGCAAAATAAAAGATGACAGTAAAAACGATTAAAGTCTTAAGTTAACCGAGTAAACAGCACACACAGCCGACCCTCTTAATGATCTTTTCATACATGAATAATAAGAAATAATAAGTATTTAAATGTCAGGCTGAGCTACGCGTCGTTAGCCGTGTTAGCTCAGTTAGCTCTCACATTACCGACAGAACTCGTGTTTCCGGTACGCTGTCCCTCTCCGGCTCCTCCATGATGTCGTTCATCATCTCGCTGTTACTTACACCTGAACACAGACATGTCGCGAGGCGGGGCCGCAAGGTGTGTTACCTCACACAGGTTACACTTCTGTTAGCTAGTCATGCTAATCTGCTTCTTCTTCTTCTGTGAGGTTTGACGGCGGTTGTCAAACTACGCCCCGCCCCTCCCCTGCCCGCCCCGCCCCCTGCTGGTCATGGAGTGAAGGTCAGAATATCTATTTCTAACAGATTCATCTACTTTCCCTAAACTTTAACAAATTCAGTATTTGTTTAAATAGTCAGAAAAGTGATAATTCAACTTTATTTAATATATTATTATTTATTAATTATTATTTATTAATTTTTATTTATTTATTATTATTATTATTATTATTATTATTGTTATTTATTAATTATTAATTAATTATTTATTAATTATTATTATTTATTATTGTTATTTATTAATTATTATTATTTCATTTCATTTCCGGCCTGTGGCGCCTCTCCTGCATAGAATATAGAATAGAATTACTTTATTGATCCCAAACTGGGAAATTGTGGCGTTACAGCAGCAGGTTGTCCAAACACACAATATGAGCAAAAAACACAATGTTAGTAAATAAACACAATATAATATTAAATACAAAGTAAGAAAGCACTAAAAATATAAAAACTAAGAATGAGAATATATAAAACCAGGATTTAACTAAACATTTCATTCCCGTTCTCTCCATAACGGCAAAAACCACAAAAACAAATCTTGTATTTATTATTCAAGGTGCACTGGGTGACGCAAGTGTTCCAGAGTGAATTATACTGAGAGGTGTTAAATCCATTAACACAGTGGTTCCCAAAGCAAGGGTCGGGACGCGAGATGCATTCCACATAAATGGATGTTCAATTAAACCTGAACGCACCTGAGTGCCGGTGTGCCTTAACCTCCTCCTCCAGGCACAGCGGGGGTCCTCAGTCTCTGGCGCTCTTATTTTGGAGGGTGGCGGGCTGAAAGGGTTTGGGAAGCCCTGCATCAACATACATGTTTTAAAAGTCTTTTGGCGCCATCTGGTGGATGACAGAAGAATGGGCAGGCTACTGAGTTTTACAGCAGATATCATAAACATAAAATGAAGTGAAGTGGGGGGGGTAAGAGGTGAAATGGGACTGAGCCATCTTCTTTGCCAGGGACAGAGGTCAACAACAAGTCAGCAACGGTAAAAAAGAAAAAAAAAGGCTAGTGTCCATGGAAAATAAAAGAATAAAAAAAGATGTAAAAAATGATCAATAATTAACCCGAACAGAAACACATGAGACGTTCTGAAACTATTTTCTTTATTAGGTCCACCATTTTGTACAGAACAGGACAGCATGGATTTAATCAACAATATCGACATATATGACAGAAGAGAATCGGAGGAGTTCATCTCTTTATGACGCAGACGACCTGAAGAAAGAGGAACAGGAGACGGGTTCAGGTGTGAGCAGGAAACACGATTACAGTTACACAAAAAGACAAAAAGGAGAGTTTTAACAATGTCTACATTCCGAAAGATTCAGGCATGATTAAGGGACGGACAATCCAGAATAAAAGTACAACAGTAAATCAGACGCAGTGTTTGGCGTTTCTCCGGTCTGTTACGGCTCTGTGCACCCTCGTCTGTCAACACCCACAGCTGGGTGGACATCTGGAGCGCCCGGGTTCCCGCAGTAATTTTACAGATTCACTCGGGAAAGCGCGAGATAAAACCATGTATGTGATATAAAACACACACTCGCTCATTCCTAAATCAAAATTGACTATTTTATTCTGAAAATAAACAATAAATCATAGTTTTAATGTTTCGGTGTCTGACTTCCTGTGGTAAATTGATGCTCCGTGATCCGTCATCCTGCAGAAATAGAAGCCTTATGTCTCCGCTCCGCTGCTGTAACGGAGACAGATCGAACGGTATCGACAGCCCGAGAGTCACGCTGCCCGACTCCGCTGGTCACGGGTTGAATTCAGCCCTGTTCAGACCGCCGTTTTAAGCCGTGATATTTACGCCCCTTTGACGTTCTACCCTCGATCTGAATGTCGCAGAGGGACAATAGGGGGACGTTGTGACCCCCCCCCCCGCCCCCCCTGTACAGTCTTCAGAGGCGTTACAGACGAGAGGCAGCTGAACCAGCGGGGAGAACAGCGCTGTGTGTGTCAGCTTTTTATGTTTGCATATTAGTCACACGGGTATAAAAGAGATAGAAAGTTTATAGATGGTGTTAAAGTGCGTCTTCTACTCCTCTAGTTAAAATCAGCATCATCTTACCACGCAGTATTCATTTATCGTGTCACCCTGCAGTCTCACCTCGACAGTTTATAGCTTGTCCATGCCGAGCTCTTCTGGTGTAGAGATTCCCAGTTCTGACAGGGTTGGCTTCAGCTCTTGCATCAGGAAGGGATAGATTTCTTTATGGGGGCCGGCTTTGTCCTGAAACACAAGAAGAGACGACGGTTCATCCAAATATTTCCCCCATCACATCCTGGACATTTATGGAGGCCGTTTGTGTTTTAATCCCGGGAGAATCGACCGTGTCTATAATTTGTAAAAGTAAAAACTCAAGGGCAATTTACCGATTATGTTCCGCATTCCATCAACTGAATCAGCATCTCTAACTTTTGTGTTTTTTAGAAAGTCTCAGCGGCTTTTCTTCCCGCTTGAGAATAACGGAGGCGGTGCTGGACGGAGTTTTAGGTGCAAATTCA
Organism: Labrus bergylta; assembly: GCF_963930695.1. Taxonomy (NCBI): domain Eukaryota; kingdom Metazoa; phylum Chordata; class Actinopteri; order Labriformes; family Labridae; genus Labrus; species Labrus bergylta. The sequence continues at coordinate 1,132,937 of NC_089197.1, forward strand.
GCCGACTCATCTCTTTACACATTTTGGATAAATAAATAAATATATATATATATACACATATACACACACAGTATGCTTGCTGTTTGGTTATTTGTAGAAATGCAAGAGTACAGGGTGTGGACGTCTTCTTCTTCTAATGATCTAGTCGGCTCTAAACAGTTATTCTGCCCACAGAGGCAATGTGGTTATCCTGCAGCGCCTCAACGTTTTAGAGTAAAGTACAGGCCTCGCTTATCCCTTGGGAATGCGCCGCACCAATCACTGACCTCAGGGGAGGTAGAATTACCTCCTAGTTTTATAAATATATAAACCAGGTCAAAGGAAGGTCACTGACCTTAACAGCCTCGAGGATGCGGATGGCGCTGGCCACGTCATTCAGTCTCCGGCAAGCCCTGAGTGCTGAATCCAGGATTTTGGCCTCTGGTACCAGGTCATAACCAATCAGAGTGTTCATGCCTGTAGAGAAACAAAGAGAGTTAGGCTAAAGGGCGAGCAAAGATAAAGATTGTTTTGATGAACTGAACCAAGAAAAAAAAAAAAACCTCAATTTAAGTCCAAACTGGGACAGAAACAAGAAACAAAGTATGTGGAGTATGAAAAGGATCAGCTGTGAGCGCCGTTACCTTTCCTCAGTTCCCACGCATCGATGTCAGGCTTGCTGAAGTAAGTCACCCAACGGGCGTCGAACTCCTCGTCTGTCTCCACTTTGCCATGAGAGTAACACCTGGAGGCCAATGGAGCTGGAGAAAGAGAGAGATTTATGTCAAATATACAAATTCAAACAGCAAGTACAGGACTCTCAGTTTGAGGCCCCGTGTCCAGCAAGCGAGAAAGACTATGCCTGTCAGACCAGAGGGGGGGCACGGGGTCTCCTGAGGTAAGACGTGATGTAAAAAGAACAACGTGGACAAAGCAGCAGAGTCCTCTACACGACGCTATAATGAGAATATGTGTGTTTGTATCAACGCTCCGTGTAGTTGAAGAGAATCTCAAAGTGAACTAAAGAGAGGAGAAGAACATCCTGGAGAACAGGAAACATGCAGCAGCAGGTTGATTAGAGCACGGAGATGGTAGAGGTGGCGTGCAGACAGTCTATGGTCGTGCAGCCATCACAGGGAATAAAGGTCACCACCCCCTCCCACTGGCCCCTCCCACTGGCCCCTCCCACTGGCCCCTCCCACTGGCTCCAGGTGAATTCTCCTGATTATATCCTGCTGTGTTCTCACATCAGCTCACTCTGACTTTCTGCAGAATAAATACGAGGAGGCTGGAGGAGAAACTCAGAGTGAAGAGAGAAACATTCAGATGTTTGAGTGATCACATGACGCTCAGAGTGAAGAGAGAAACATTCAGGTGTTTGAGTGATCACATGACGCTCAGAGTGAAGAGAGAAACATTCAGATGTTTGAGTGATCACATGACGCTCAGTGTGGAGATATCAGGATGTTTTTCTGCAGGTGTGAGATCACTAAATCACAACAGTCAGATATGTATTTCCCAATCAGACACGGAGCCAGGAGGATGAAGGTACAAGACACGATCCATAGGCAGCAAAATCTGGACGTCAGTGATGTCATCAGTGCCTTTCTGAAAAGTTGAACGATTTTCAACTCGAGTACTCAGAGCGGCCGCACAAAAAGGCAGATTACTCAACGACAAAAAAAAGATGCTGGTCGCTGCGATTTTTCTCTGGGTGGCCGTCTGCAAACGCTCTCTCCTCATTGAAACTATTGGAAAAAAGACGCAGGCAGACGCTGGGTGGACACAGGACCTTAGACAGTTCAAAAATTCAAAATGAAAGCCTACTTTTTTAGCGCCATTCATGAAACCCAAGGACGCTTTACAAAGTGTGTGTGTGTGTGTGGGGGGGGGTGGGGGGGTGGGGTGCGTAATGGGAGACAACAAGAGACAAACAAATGAAGGAGAAAGGAAGTGGGTGATCAGCTGGGGGAGTGTTAGCTGAGGCTGAATGCTTTGGTGAACAGGTGGTGTTAGAGGAGGTTGAAGCAGTGCAGATTTTGGCGGGGAGAGAGTTCCAGAGGGTGGGGGCTGGGGCACTGAAGGCTCTGTCACCAAAAGATAGCAGTTTGGTGTGGGGGGTGGAGAGCAGGCCTGTGGCTGAGGACCGCAGCTGTCGGGACGGGGTGTAGGGATGGAGGAGGTCGGTGAGGTATGGTGGGGCTAGACCATGATTGGGAGCCAGTGGAGGTGAATGAGGGTGGGGGTGATGTGCTGCGAGGGCTTGGTGCGTGTGAGGACCCTGGCAGTGGAGTTTTGGACATATTGGAGTCTGTTCAGGGCAGTATTTGGTAGCCCGAACAGAACTCCATTGCAGTAGTCCAGGCGTGAAGTGATGAAGGCGTGAATGAGGGTCTCTGCGACGGGGTCGGGAGTGAGGGGCCGGAGTCGTGAGATGTTCTTGAGATGGAAGAAGGCGGATTTGGTGATGGACTTGATGTGGGATTTAAAAGAGAGGGTGGAGTCCAGGATGACGCCTCGGTTACGGACCTCGGGTTATTGCGAAATAATGACATTTCAAACATGCCATTAATGGCAATTAACAATTGAAATTTAGAGAGTAATTTTGCCACTTTTTGACAGTCCTGATATTAAAGTTATTATTTTTTATTTTCCATTTGCTTAAGATTTAATGACGAGCCACTTTCATGATTTTTCTTTAATTACTTGTAAAATAGTTTTATTTTTAAAAGTGAGCTACAAATACATGTTATCATAATAATAATAATAATAAAGATGAATTAATTATTAAAACAATAATATAAATGTATTACAGCGTGAGAAAGATTGATTGACAGCTGATCAGACGTCATACAGTCCAGCACACGTCATAAGAGCTCCATAACGAGTATAAACACTATAAGACCATAAGAGATAAATATGTGAATATTAAAAAACATTAGTTATAAACATGATGAATATGTGAGTGAGCAGAGTCGATCTGCGCCTGCGCACAAGCTGCGCTGTCTGACCCTCCTGAACCGGAGGGTCACCACAAGGTCGTGGATTCTTTTTTTTAACTCCATTTAATTTCGCGCCTCCTCGTTTGAAATCCTCCACGAGACGTGGAAACAGTGAAAACGAATCATTTTCAGATCCAACAGAAAGATTAAACATGAACACGAGTCAATGTCACCTGAAGTTAGCTTAACGCGAAGCTTACCGGCTAGCCGGGCTAACTCACTGAATACACCTTTACCGCGGAGCTCGAGACATTTCGCTGCAGGTGTGTCGCGTGACGATCCTACCTGAGTAGCAGGGTCGTGACCGAGCCAGACTCCGGGCCCCTGTGGCTGACAGTCGGAACACGGCTCGGAACATGGTGCCGCAGTGGGTGCTAACCGTCCTGTGCTAAAGAGGGAGACTCGACTGGACGGACAAACACGAGCGAGGCAGTCACGTGACTGACGGAGATAGCCGAAGCTGTGACGTCAGCGCGTCTCCTTCGACTTCTTTGTGTTTTTTTAGCGGATTGCAATCCTGATTTAAAGGTGCATACCGCCACCTACTGTACCGGAGTATTTATCAGGGGTCCAGTTTAATAATGTTTTCTTTTTATTATCATTATTAATAACAATAATAATAATAACAATAATAATAACATTAATAATAATAATAACATTATTAATAACAATAATAATAATAATAATAATAATAATAATAAAATTAATAATAATAATAACATTAATAATAATAATAATAATAATAACATTATTATTATTATTATTATTATTATTAATAATATTAATAATAATAATAATAATAACACATCCAGGTGCATGCTTGTGCCTTCCTACTTATCTGTATAACCTTAAACCTTACATCTCTCTCTTTATTATAACGGATATAAATGTGGGTTTATGTCTTTATTAGAACTTATGTCATAAATAGAGCCGAAGTTTAGACATCTTAATTTTATAACTTTACTTTGAGTCTTGCCCCCAACAAACACGAGACCCTACATTTTCCACAATGCAACTTGAAAGTTTAGATTCTCAATCTTAACAAGCCCCATTTTTAAAGCTTTTACAAAATTTGCAGCCAAAACTGACATTACATATTTTCTTGCATTTTTAAACTACGGTGGCCCAGAAAGTCAATTGTAAAAAGAATTTCAGTTTCAGCAAGAATATTAAATGAAACACAAAAATAAGAATTATTTTAGAGGAGAAAGGTTTGGCTCAAAAACAAGATAATGCTGCTAACAGACGTCTCACACCAGCAGGGGGCGCTGCTGGTTTAAACACGGAGGCCCTTCAGTGCAGGTTGGTTTTTATTCATCGGTTCAGAAGTAAAATACCGTTTTTAAAACCTGCGTGTGAGGAGCTGCAGAGCGAAGAAAACATTAATTTAGGGGGAAATTCATGTTTCAATCTAATAAACAAGAAAAATATCATTTTTGTTGAGTAACTTTGATGATAAGATTTAACCATTTCATTTCATTTTGTGTGTACGAACAGCTGACATGCATGTTCAGGGACTGTAACCAAGGTAGGGAGGATTACTCTGTAGTGTGTATCTGATGTTGTGTGTGTGTGTGTGTGTGTGTGTGTGTGTGTGGGTGGGTGTTCTTAGTGACGTGGTAGACTCTAATCCGGCCTAAGCCCAGGGCAGCCCAGTAGCTGTCCATTAGTGTAATGTGCTGCTGCACATCACTCCTCCTCCTCCCGTCTCTTTCTCTCTCTGTCACGGCGCGTCAACACTACACACCAGAACTTCACATATCCGTGTTTACGATGCACATTTTAAACATTCAGCTCCAGTTTTAGAACAACGTGAGAGTGGTTCAGATAACCTCTGTGACCTCTGACCTGGAATATGAGGAGAAACAAATCTGTGACTGAAGCTCTTCAGTGAAGAAAACCAATGACCTCAAACCATTCAACATTACACGAGCTAGAACTCAAAGGAAGGTGATCATTGAGTTAATTAAAGATGGAGTCAGCAGCTTGTTCCTTCAAAATAAAACACAGACTTCTCCTAAAGTGAAGCTGCTCCATTGTCCCTTCTGGGCCTCCGTACATGTGAGAGGGCGCCCGGGTTCAAATCCGACCTGTGGCTCCTTCCCTGCATGTCATTCCCCACTCTCTCTCTCTCTCTCTCTCTCTCTCTCTTCTCTCTCTCTCTCTCTCTCTCTCTCTCTCCTTGATTTCTGACTCTATCCACTGTCCTACCTCAACAATTAAGGCACTAAAAGCCCCCAACTACAGATTCTTCTTCTCGTCTGTTTTTCTTTGCAAGCAGTGGGTCTCTGATCCTAGAATGTTATGTTATTTTGCAAAAAGTCTACATGTGCTTTGAAAACATGTTTGCTTTGTTTTCCGTGTGAGGTCCAATCTGCTCTATTTTATATCAAAGGTGGTGTTGGGTCCTGAGTCTGGACCCTGTTGAGAACCACCATGCTCGTCTTCATTCTCCTTTACACACCGGTACACGATGATGTAAACCAAAGACCAAGGCTGTGAAATGAAACACAAGCGGAGTTTTGGTTCTTATGATGGTTTTATTGGCATTTTCCAAGGTTTTTAATTTACAGTGATGATCACAGTCTGGAAAGGTAAAGAGACATGAAACAAAAAGAGAGAGAGAGAGAGTGGCACTATTGCAGATGAGCAGGGACCTCTCCTCGGCGCGGCCTACATACAGAGCATGCGGTTGCCATGTTAGGATATTTTTCGCCTGGTTAAATGAATTATTCAGTGTCTTCTAGCAGCGGATGGACATGCATAACACACTTAAATCAGGACTTTTATACTGCGAGGGTTGAACGGTGGGTGAAGAAGGACTTTGGGGCTCGGCTTAAACTCGGATCTATCGGCTCCACATCCTTTCATTATAAATCACTGCACTGCAAAAGCTCCGATCTTAGCGAGTGTATCGTCGACTTCCTGGTTCAAAAACACCTCATCACACTTAACACACTCCAGAGTCACCTGACAAGTCCAGATTAACTTCTTATCTCAAGAGATTTACATGCAAAGTGTCTTGAAATGGAAAGTCTTTACATCAAATATCTCATTTATAGACACCTGATATCAGGTGATGGTAGCTTCTATTAAGTGTAATTTGATATTTTCCACCAGGAATTGGACACACATTGTTTAAAAAATCTCAAGCCTGAAAGCTTCCCTGAGACGGCAGAGGGGGTGGAGTCAATCAGTGTCAAGGCAGCGTATAGGGAGGAGGAGGAGCAGTTTGCAGGTTATTTAAGGGGCCAGCAGGTTTTGGTCATGTCTGCAACCTGCCGTCTGGAAAACCATCATGGAAGAAAACAACAAACAGCTGACACTTCCTGTCGTTCATCCTGCAGCTGAGCAGAAAAAGCCATCCGACCCTCCATTACCCAGAAGTTTCCTCCAAACCACACAGCTGAACTTTTTTGAAGCTGAAATTTTTACAAGAAAATTTTCAACTTTTTTGAAGCCGCATACATTACACACACACACACACACACACACACACACACACACACACACACACACACACACACACACACACACACACACACACACACACACATGCCTTGGTCTGCATGTGTCCTGTAACCCCTGTGGGCCCCACCTTAGCTGCCCATGACGTGCCACCCTGCAGGTAGAAAAGGGAACAAGAAGCCCTGAACACCCCTCCCAGCCTCATGATCCTTCAGCCTCACCCGACGTCTGCAACCACGCTTCCACCGCTCTACCACAAGTTGTTGGAGTTTCTTGTTTGTCCAACTTTCTAACAGAAGTTTGTTTATGGCTGTTAATGTCGATTTAAGTTTGACAAAGTCCTTCATCCTGACCGTGTGACGCTTAGATCCCCTGCTACCTTCCAGGATGCATAACTAACTATATATTGATGTTTATTGTGCAGGAGATCGTCCGTCATCCATCCAATCCATCCATCTGTCCAAACACAATAAACGGTGAAATGGCTCTCTTATCCTAGTGTTTGAATGCTCAAGCCTTTAGTGATAGTTTGTACAAACACGCTCTGTAAGATTTGAGTTTTTGCAGTGCAGTTATCGGTTATGGTGAACGCCAAACGGTCCCATGAACGTCGCTACACAGACCACAAACGGTTGCACATATTTGCTGTAAATCTTGTGATGCAGGTTTGATGAAACATGTTCATATATTCAGCCTTTAGTTTTGGATGGACAGATTTGGCTCCTGAGGAAAAAGGTGTGGGCACTATACAATCAACCATGGCAAAGATAACACTGCTTTAGATTAGACGACGCTAACAGTCGGATCAAAAAAACTATTTTTTTACTAACTGACTTACTAACTTTATAATCAATCCTACAAAACCTGACTTTGTTGTGGCTTTGTTATCAAGCGGCGAGGGTGGCAGGTTCACTATAAACCACGGTGACCTTCTCATGTAGCATCACGACATCCTGACAGCGTGTCCTACACGGACATGGGGGGGGAGCACATGTTGGAACGAGGTGTACGAACAGTTTATATTACACACAGACTTAAAAAAAAAAGAGTGATGAAGAAAAGAGGAGACATGATCTAAACCAATGAAGCCATTTAAGAAGCACTATGTACAGTGTGGAGAGAGAGAGAGAAGACGATGTGACAGGACTATAATTTATTCATAAAATCAAAAGAGCAACAACACAGAGCATCACTGACGACAAGGGGAGGGGGGAGGGGGAGGGCGGGACTGAGAGGGATGAATGATATGTGCATGTGTGCAAACCTCTACATGTTACACATTAGAAGCATGATGTTGCAGCGCCTAGGAAGTGGGCGCTGGCCATTGGTGTCGGGGGGCTGGGTTTGGTGGGTGTGGTTATTTTTTAGGGTGATTTGGGGTCAAAGGGGGGTGAAAGCACTTTTTTTTTTGCAGCACTTTAGCCACTGCCCAACATCTTTGTAGCACGCTGGTTGGCCTCGTCAATCCGGGTCTTGTTGGAATCAGCCTGAAAGAGAAACAGGACGGTCAGTTGTGCAGCAGACGAGCGTGAGTAAACATCTGGAAACGAGATTCTGTGATCAATTTCAAGTAATGACACATCTCAGAGTTGATTTTGTTTTATCTGTGTGTGTTTTTAGACCAAAGGAAATCTTTTCTTGGGTTGTGAAAGTCTGTTGTGTTGGTCATTATGTCCGTTGACACAGCGTCCCTGAGTGGGCGGCGCAATCTATCTTCACCCACATGGGGGCAGCGATAACCGCTGAAGGAGTGAGCTAACATCTTTTTAAATCATGCCCTCTTCCATAAATATGTAGACGATTTGCTAGATTTGCTTTGTTTAAACAACCTTGAACACATTAAAGGAGCAGTATGTAACTCTGACCCCTAGTAGTTAAATTGGGTACTGCATGTACTCCATATTCTAAACATTATAGCGGAGCTGTCTCCCCCCGCCCCCTCCTCTCTCGAGTCGATGCTCACGCAGGTTACCATCTGGTGGTTATCAGGTCAAACCTGTTGGTTATAACTGCTCTCATATCTGACAAACTGAGGGGCGTCCAAAACGGCCGTGTGGGGGGGGGGGGGGGGTCGCCTTAAAACCGCCTACCTTCTCTGGTCCAAACAAATCATACATACTGGCTCTCTGGAGTGCACAATTAGGAGGCTTAACCATCAGATTTTTGTTCCAATAGGATCTGAATCAGATTGTGTCAAACCCGCTGAACGCGCCGCCACACATCCTAAAGCCGTATCAGCTGAATACTCTAAAGATAAGCCGCCATGCTCTCTGGACTTTATCTCCTTGTTTCACCCACAGCGATAGACGATGTGCCAATCTGACCACATGATGTTTG
>NC_089197.1:1146722-1171722 GCF_963930695.1 Labrus bergylta
TGTAACACGGGACATGACCACAGGTTCACGTAGCACATGTCGAATGAGAGGGAGGACCAGAGAGCTATAGAATAGACAAGATCTGAATCCATCAGAAGCAGGACCAAAGTGGAGGCAGCGAGCTCCAGCTTCATACAGGAAACAGGGGAGTGACTATCTTAAAAAAAAGAAAAAGAAACGGACTCCAGCTCCTACAGAGTGACCGCTGCGGTGCAAATAAAGAGGTTTAGTTACATGTGCTTATATCAAGGTTCCCCTCAGCCCTGGGGAAAAAAAGGTTTGGATGATTTAAATCTAAAAAATAAAAAATAAAAAAGGATGAGAAAAATACGATAACTCACAGCAAACAAAAGGGAACGTTACCATCCTAGTAACAACACAGACAGTGTTCTATGAAGTCACATCTCAAGACTGACTGCTGACTTCACATTTACAGAAATGGACTGAACACACGATGAATCATTAAAGATGGAGTCAGCAGCTTTCTCCTTCAAAATAAAATACAGACTTCTCCTTCAAAATAAAATACAGACTTCTCCTAAAGTGAAGCTGCTCCATTGTCCCTTCTGGGCCTCCGTACATGTGTGGTGGTGACTGTGTCTGCAGAGACTCTGTCCTCTGACTGGATTTTACTGTTCTGCTTTGTTCTGGTTGACTCGGGACGTTTGTGGGCGGAGCTGGTGTGTTTCCTCCAGCCAATGACAGCGCAGCAGGTGAGTTTAGGAGTGGATACAATTCAGTGATTGGACGCCATTCAAAGCGGTGAATATGACGGACGAGGACGTAGCAGCAAAGAAGAGAAAATATAATGAGAGTGAGGAGAAACACCAAGTGGATAAAGATCGTTCTAAAACGAGGGTGAACCTTGTGTTGTCTTTTACCCGTGGACGTGGAGTTGGTCTACTTCCTGTTGGACAGGAAGGTGACAAACACCGGCCGTTAGCTTGTGTTAGCTTGCAGTGTAGGTACAAGCAGTAAACGTACACACTACGTCCTGCAGGGGGTGGAGCTTCTGAGCCCAGGAGGAGGGGCCCAGTTTGAATGTTGTGTTTTACAAACTGCAAAGAAAAAAGCTACTGACTCCAATTTTAAGGCATCTCTTTAATAAAAAAAATGTCTTGTGTTTTCTATAGCTCTGAGAGTGAACACTGTGTGCTCTGAGAGTGAACACTGTGTGCAGTAGATGTTTTTGGTCCCTTCGCTCAGACGTGACTCAGCGGCCATAGTTTGGCTGTTTCGAGCCGGAGAACAGATCACACAGGAGTTTGGCAAAACTGGCATTCAGGGTCGACCTTTACGTTGACGTTTTCAAAAACAAAAGTGAAAAGATTGACAAGCTTTGATTTGGAAAATGTTGCTCATGTTTAAGGAGCAAGTCTGCTTCACTCGAGTGGTGTTTGATATTTCAATATGTGGGACATTTCTGAGGCATTTAGCACAGATGGCATGTTGGATTATCAAGTGTCATTAAAGGGTTAATAACAGGACAAAGAATAACCTGGCCTCTGTTAAAGGTGTGGTATGCAATTCTGCTTCACCTCATAAACCACCTTCAGTTCTTTTAGTTCAGCCCGATAGGTAAAAGGTTTTTTAGAGGCTTCCTGTGAATCTTAATCTGACCAAACTGTAATGGATTCAAATTGCATACCCGACCTTTAAGGCTTTATTTCTAATGTAACCGGCTCTTTTGTTCTGCGTGTGAGCACTTTTTGTTTTTGCAGAGGATTAGATGAGAAGATTTTTTTCCCTTGTCATGTTTTCTGAGGTGAATATGAAGCTATCATCAGTCAGCTAGCTGAGCTTAGCACACATGACAAAAGCATGAGAAACAGGTAGCCTGGTTCAGATTTAAAGGTAAACACAGCTTCTTAAGAGAAGAACCCATATCGTGTTAATTTGTTAAATATCTAAGAGACTGTTTCACAAGTGGACTGTGCTGCTTTGGCGCCGGCTAAGACTCAAAGGGGTTAAATGCGCTGCAGAGCAAACAGCGTCTCTGTGCTCCGGTGTTTTGTTTGTGTTTAAATGCTAAATGATGCATTCATTTGGGACCAATTCTATCATGTATTTTGCAAATGAAACCTCATTGACAAAAAGTCTAACAGCCACGAGCAGTTAGAGTGGAAATATAAAAACCTGCGGTGAGGTGGTGGTAACTGCATAGTCAAATAAAGTCTGTAAAAATTACTTTTTCAGCGGACCCTAGCACATACGCATACACTTTGTCCACATGTGTGGAGACGCCTGGGTCGCTCACCGGCTAGATCCAGGGAGGAGACTTTGATGTGAATAGTGAAAGCTGTATGACGTCTGTTTAGACTTTGTGTGGCTGTGTTGATGCTGAGACGGAGCACAGAGTTGGTGCAATTGAAGTGAAACTCATGGAGCTTTAAGTGTCTTAAAGAATCCCCCCTAAGTGTTTACAAAGTTTGGAGCATAGCCACCTGTGTCAGCTTTAAATGCTAACTTTTTAACTCTTGTTTCCTTTCTTTGTGCTAAGCTAAGCTAAGCTACATGGTCACTGACTCCAGCAACATATTAACCATTCAGACATGACAGTGACATCATCGAACCCACTGCAAGAGAGAGATCGTTTAAATATTACAAAGTGTGAGAATGATGTTTCTGATCTCAGTAACCGGGTAGACTACATCAGCCGTACGTGCTTACCCGTGATAACAGCTACATTTAGGTTGTTTTGTCAAGATACCAGCGTCTGACTCGGTTTGTCTGTGACGACGAGTTAATTTCAACCTCCACAGGTTTCGTGGAAATCTCGAGAAAACAACCAGGAAGTGACCTGTTATCACCTGAGACAACTGAGTACCATAAAGTAAAGTATGTGTGTTAATGAAACTGAGTTAAACATGTGAAACACCAACATGAAAAGTTCACTTCTGATACATTCAACTGAGTCGTTTAGGGGAAAAGGCAACTCGTTGATTTGATCTTTGGTTCGACTTTGAATGCAGCATGAAGTGTCATGCTGCCTGCAGGGGGGTTGGGGTGGATGAATGAGGGGGGGTTTGGGGTTCAGGTGGGTAGGGGGGGTAGCTGGGCCCAGATCACTGGTGATGACGCTACCTGCTGCAAGAGAATCTCTCATCCAATGATTAATGAAGGGCTTCTGAGGACAACTGCCACAGAGGCAGATAAAGTGCATCAGACGGATGTGTGTGTGTTGTTCATGCACACACAGACACACACACACACACACACATTATCTCTCACACACGCATGCATCGTGGTGCCCGTTCAGAGCGTGTGTGTGTTGTCCTGACGGCTCACACCACAGTTCAGCATGCTCTACACACCAGAGGCAGGCGTACAGGTAGAGAGAGGCAGGAAGGCAGGCAGGCAGGCACTGAAACACATGCAGTCAGGTGACACAGGCAGCACCTACTTGTTACAGGGACATGAACACAGACCACAGAACTGTCCTAGATTGTTCAAATTCTTTTCTGCATCCTTCATGTCCTTATTGATTTGGTCCATCCCCTCCTCGATGCGCTCCAGTTGCTCTGATTACCAACACATTGTCATTTTTTTCCCAGCACAAGAACGAAAGCACATGAGAAGAAAAAGAGAGGAGGAAGAAGAAGTCGTGGGCGGGAGGAGGGGACGGGGAGGGGAGCAGAGAGGGCAGACAAAGGAGAAAAGACAAAAAAAAAGACATTGACTGTGACAAGAGAGACATCAGACATGACCACTACCACCACCAGCACTGGACAGGCAAGAGCTCGGGGGCTCCTGGCTGGTACCTACTTTTTAATACATGGGCAAATCAGACCACAGCACTGGCCTATATCTTTTAAATCTTTCTCGGCCTCCTTCAGGTCTGCGTTCACCTTGTTCATGCCCTCCTCCACACGATCAAGTTGTTCTGGTGAGGACAAAGTCATGAGAGGAGTGAAATGATTTGGTTTGGAGGGTTGGCGCTCTACACTAAGGTGCAAGAGAGGCTACATGTTTTTGGGCTTGATGCAGAAAGCAAAGCAGGCAACAAGCTTTCAAGCTGCAAAAACCTCCGGACTTTTACAGGTTTCCATTGTTCCCTACCTCCGTGCGAAGCGACACCCTGCTGTTCTCAGTTAGTGTTTCATGAATGTGTCCCTGCCTTCCTCAGACTCAGATGGACACAGAGCTATAAAAAGCCCAGAGTCAAGGTCAGCTCCTCTCTCCACCTGGTTAATGGTCACAGGACAGGAGAGCTGTAATCTCCATCAGTGGAGAGGGGCATATTGTCTGCCAGGACAAAACACTCCTCAGGTTTGATTAGTCACCGTGCAGGAGAGGACACACATGATATACAAGCGACAGCCTGCTGTTTGGGATATTTCTGCAGCTCTGCTGAAGCGTCCAAAAGAAAGAGTCATAGAGTTACAACACAAAGAGTTGTAACAGGGAAAGAGGCGTTCAAGTGTTGTGCCCGCTGCGTTAAATCTGCTGCAAAACTGTTTGAATCGACTGAACTCATTCAAAGTAGCTGATGGTGTTTTCAGACCGATCTGATGTGCTTCAGGAGGGAAGATGTCCTTTACATCATCCGACCAGTGAGCGACCAGCGGGATGGTCGTGCTCATAATGAAGCTTGAAACTCTTTTCTGTGGCTGGAATATTCTTTTTTTTCACTCTTTGGTTGATTCTGAATATGTCCTCCTGCAGGTAGTCAGCTAGCTGAGCTTTATATAAAGGTCAGACATTGCTTGGACACCGTGTAAACCTTACGACTAAAAGCTCCTTTTCACATTAGGTACATCCTCCTGAGAGGGTCAGACATGTTCTTGACATTTTCAGGAGGCATGTGTGATAACAGTTGGTACATTCAGCTGTACATGTTTATGTTTTTCTCAGATCTAAATTTGCTTTTTCTTTGTTGTTGTTTTTTTTATTTCAATGTTTTTTTTAAAGGAAGAATGTTCAACATGTTCCACATCAATAAATCATAAAGTCTGTCCTGTGTAAATGTGTCTCTGAGTCCTGACTGTCTACAATGAGGGAGAAGCTCGAGTCCCGCTGGCTGTGTTGTTGTCAGAGCCGTGTTTACATGGACGGGACGGCCGGCTCCTCCCCTTGTGTATAAAAGCTGTTTTAGTCAAGAACTAGAGAGAAGAAGAAGAACATACTCACTGATTATTTGGATGTTAGTAAGAGTTTTTAGATCACGCTCATTCTGTGTCAGTTTACATGAAATGTGAAGCTACGAGCTAACTACAGAGCGCTAACATTAGCATGCTAACACAACAATGTGAAGCTACGAGCTAACTGAAGAGTGCTAACATTAGCATGCTAACACAACAATGCAGGACACAGCTGATTGCAGCTCGAGCAAAGGACAAGTTTGTCTGCAGCTTGCTCTTAATGCGAGTGTAAGAGGGGTTGGAGGTGTGTCTCTGGAGGAGAACGGAGACTTCAGTATGGAGGAGGCGTGGCCAAACAAAAGTTTGTTGGTGCTCAAGGGCGACCTCTACTGGATCAAAAAGTTGCACATTCTTCCTTTAAAGCCGTTAAACTGTGTGGCTGCTTTATTTAGGAAGGATAGTCTTTAAAAAAAAAAAAAAAAAAAGATTTTATTTAAACAACACTCTAATTTTTGTTAAATAATGTAACTTTCAGATAAATCGACCTAACATCATGGAATTATGTCATGGAGCCTCCCATTAGAGCGTCAGATAAAATAAAAGGTGCATAACAATAATAATTAATCCTAAAACGTTGATGCTTTTAGAGCAACTGAAGGGGTTGCAGGCGAGGAATATAAGCTGTCAACATCAGACTAAAGACGGTCTGTAAATATCAACCTCATGACAATTCACTGGAAAATAACTTCTTCCTTTATTGCCTCCTTTTTCAATCTTTAGGTTAAGAGAGAAATCTTGAAGCCGAGGAGCGAAGATCGAGGATCAGGTGTCAGGGATTAAGATGCGTTTTCAGTCACCTGTGAGGTAGAAATCTGTCGCCTGTATGTGAGAGAGGAGTTTAACGACTAACTGCCTCGCATGGCCACTAAATGGCCTCCGGGCGGTGATAATAATCATCCCCAGCAGAGCGAGGGGATCAAGCGGAGGAGAAACGTGAGAGAAAGAGAGAGGCATTGTTTATCTCCTCAGACTAAAACCTCCCCCCCTCTGAAGGAGGATTACTGCAAGAGGTCCTCCCACGCCTCCTCCCTCCGCTCTGAAGAAAGATAAACGATTCAGATCAATGAGAAACGAGAACAACGAGCCGTCAGACAGTTTGAGTTATTTAGCAGGAGCCGGTGTAACAGGTGGATTTCTGTTCTGTTCAGGTCACAATAAATCTTTTCATCAGTGGGATTTTGAGATCTTATTTTTCATGTATGCCTTTAAAGGACAAAACGTCAGTAGTCCCATTTAAAATCCAACAAGGCTGCTACGTGCATCAACAGTAAAGTTAGATCTTTGTGTGTACTTAAATCGACCACACCGAAAATATCGAGCATGCTCAACCTGTTGACATGTTGTCAAGTTGTGTTAGCGTGCAAACTATCCCGTAGTCGGTGGTTATCGTTAGCTAACAAATCAAAGGTACTCTTGCAACTGGAACGTGGTTAACTCGGGTGTGACGTCAGGTGGCAGTTATCACTTTAACACCTCGTTCTTTAACTGCCGGAGCAACATCTATACCACGCTGCCGGTCGCTACTCGGGCTCACCGAGGCATGAGCAGCAATCCATCAGCCCTGACTGAGGTGTGATTCAGGTCAACATGCAGCTAACAGCCGAGCAGGAAGGGGACTCATTAGCTGCAGCGAGACCTCGACTGCAGGTAATACATCACCGCAAGACGAGGCAAATCTCCTCCTGTGTGTGACCTCCGTTGGTGTGTGCATGCATGTGTGTAAAGGGCACAGAGATTACAGCACAACAAGACTTTATGAATTACCAGAGGCTTGGGGAGGCTGTTAGTGGGGAAGGTTTTTACATTTAAGGAGAGCGAAAGAGGTAATTGTGATTTTAAAAACAGCATGGCTCCAGCAGTAGAGGTTTGAATAGTCAATGTGAAGGATGGGTTAAAATGATAGAAAAGAGTTTAAAGGGATACTTCATCCATTAGCATTAGCTTTGTATCATTAGAAACCTGGTAGTATTTTTTAATGGTCCTGCATCCCGCGCCATCATTTTCCCCTGAGACGGGAAAGCTCCATATTTCTAAATCTCAAAAGCAGCCTCTGATGATGCAAAAATCATCATTCTGCATCATCGGAGGCTGCTTTGGTTAGAGGGGGTGAAACTACATCACTAGTTCCTCATTTTTTCAACTTCCGCCATCTTGCTTGGAAGCTATGCTAACAGGCTCTATGGAGAAAGCTGAGGAGAACTGACAATGGAGGAAAGTATGTTTCAAATTCAAACTGATATGGATGAAGGGGATTTTGAAGGTCAAATTGGGTGTTCGTGGTGATCTCTACGAGCCGCAATATAGGGATGAGAGCAGTTGAGGTTGATGCAGTGCTGTGCATTCTGGGAGTTGATGTTTTTCATCCACATGAGCCAAAAAGACACTTTCTGCCTTTTCTCTGTCAAGAAGGCACCAACTTCAAAATGTATTTCTCATTTCTACTACATATGTGACCCAACGGGTGAAGTATCCCTTTAATCATGAATTTAACCAAAGGACCATCTGGAAAAAGAATCAGGAGGAGAAGAACGTGGAGGTCAGGAGAGAGGAGAAATTAAGAGAAGAAAAATGGGAAAACAGAGAGAGACAGATGGGGGATCAGGTTAAGAGGACGTTTGCTGAGAGGCAGAGGTAATTTAAATCTGTGAATTGATTGCTGTCCTGTGCTAACAGCAGGAGGGGGGGGGGGGGGGGGGGGCAGCAGGAGGAGAAGAAGAGACAGAGGGGAAACAGGCTATATGTTCCTCTGACAGGCCAATTAGGCTGCTCTGTCAGGCATGGAGCTGAGCACAAGCCTTTAGTAACACACATGCATACACTCACACGTCGTCTGCATACAGTGAGACTTTTCTGCTCGTCTACTCACAACGAAGGTTCCTTCCATCGACACATGCCCCTACGAAACCCCGGTCCCTTTAATGTCGGGACAACAAGTAGAAAGAATGCTGCTTCCCAAGTCTTAAAACACATTAATGTAGAAGGAAACTCTCGCACTTCAGCCCCTCCAAAAGATGGAGGTCGGTGCTTTCAGAGAACGACCTTAAGCGGGGTACGCGCTACAAGATAATCGGGTCGATTTTGGGGCCTGATACCGACCCATTTGACCAAAGTCAACAAAGACCTGATTACCTGATGGTTCCAAAGATGATGTTGCCAGATGTTCCTGAGGTGTGTGAGTCCTTCAAATTATTTGCGACGTCTTAAAAACATTCCTCTAAAGGCGGCAAAGACACACGCACGGCGAGCGTTTTCTACATTTAGTGAAGACCGCTGAAACTCATGAACCAAAAGTCCAGCTCGAGAGCTGCTGCTTACACCAGAGCAGGATTTCTGTCCTTAGTTTTTTATGTTTTCTCCTTAAAAGTCCCTCGGGTAAATGCAAACATGATTCACAGGACATATAACAGACTTTATGGTCACCACTGGCGCCGGACGCCAAAGTGCTGCAGGTCCACCTCAAAAAAGGCGTTGAGGCGTGGACACTCACCCTCAGGAAAGCAGCAGAGGTCATGCTGACTTTCCAGTTTCAAAAACCCTGCATCATATCTCTGTCATCATTGCCACTCAGTTTGTTAAACCCCACATTACTGGAGTGACTTCCTGTTTCCTCACACTGAGGGAACGACCATCAAACCTTAACGGGTCAAACTGCTGCTTTGTCGTCTTAATGGACAGAACTGGAGAGGAGGTGGAGGAATGTGAGTGAGAACATGTGTTTGTCGTTACCAGTCAAATTGATCAGCCTTTTTCCTCTCAGACACAGGGTGATAGTAAAGTCTATATTTCTTACGAGCTGACCTCTGACCTCTCAGTCAGTCAGCCGGTCAGTCCGGCGCCCTGGAAAACATGGCAGCCAGGTTTGAGAGAGCATGGTTAAAAACAGTGATTTATTTATTTTTAAAGTGGTCGATATCATTGTGTTACCACTTTGAATTAATACAAATACAGATCTAAAGAATAATCAGACACATAGAGCCAACATCGACTTGTTTCTCGGACAAGCGGCGAGCACAGAAATGGATTAAAAAGGAGGCGAAGCAGAGCGCTGGCCCAACAGTGTCATCCAGTATAAACATTTTTAACCACACAGAGATTACTTCAAAGACTCGACAGAAGCTCAACGTAAGGTTACATCTTCTTCGGCTTCTGTAATTATTAAACCATAAAGGTCATTTCCCCGGGACGGTGTTATACTGGACGCACTGCGGTTAAATAACGCCCGTTACACAGCGTGAAATAGCAGCAAAGGTAGAAACTGGTAGCAGAGCAGATTCAACAGGTAAACAGAGGGATAGAGTTCTCTCCCTATGACTTACCTCCCTGCTCATCCAACATGACCAGAGTCCTGATGCCGGCATCTTTACTCTATCAGACACACAGAAAGAAAGAGGAGAAGAAGAGAAGAGGAAGAAGTGATGAAGAAGAGGAGAAGAAGAAGAAGAAGAAGAAGAAGCAGAGAAGAAGAGAAGAGAAGAGGAAGAGAAAAGAAGAAGAGGAAGAAGAGGAGGAAGAAGAAGAGGAAGAATAAAGGTGACAGGTCAGTAAAAGGTAAACGCAGCAGGAAAAACAGAGCTATGCAGCAGAGAGGGTGGAATGACAGTTTGAATTGACTTGAGTTTGAACGATCATTTCTGAGTCAGCTTGATTTTAAAGGAATTATTAAACCTTTAGGGAGAAATTATTTTCTTTGGCACCAAAGTTTGACAGAAGAACGATACCTCTAAATATCACTCAGTTCATCCACGTGCATTAATATAAGTTGAGCTACAGTGAAAGCTAAAAAGTCCCAACAGTGTATATACCGAGCAGCGACCTTCAGTGTTTAAACATGAAGCTGACGCTGAAGTGTAAAAAGCCTGCAGTTCCTGGAGTGTCCACTAGAGGCTGGCTGCAGAAGCACAGGAAGTCACATACACACCCATTCTAAAAAGCCTGTTTTTACAGCAGAGATGAACATGTTTACAGCCTGGTTCAAAAAACCAAATAGGTGTGATTAGCTCATGTCTCGATGGACACACACTGTACTGTAAGCAGCAGCAGCAGTTCGGGGTAAAGCGTCTTGCCCAAGGACAGCTGAAGGAGCTGGGGAATCGAACCCCCAACCTTCTACACGGGACGTGCGACTCCCTTACTCATTGCCTTCTAAAAGAGGGATTTCAGTAAGGTAATGTCTAAAGGCCATGACACACCAAGGAGATTGTCGGTTGCCGCCATAGTTTTCCCTACCTACCCGTCTGCCTTTTTTGGTCGATTCGACATGTGAGGGAGAGGAATCTCTCTTAAAGTCTTTATTTGTGATTTTTCACACTTAAATATAGAAATCAAGTCTATCCTCTGAAAATAACTCTGTGAGTCATGACCACATATAAAGCCTTTAATGGCTGTTCAGAGGTTTCATTTCTCTCCAGCTCTCTCAGGTTCAGTAAAGCCTCTTGAGCATGCCGCTGTAGTCTCCATGCTTTCACCCATTAGTGCGGTTTCTCCTTATTTGTCTCCTCCTCCTCTTAGTAGTCTATCTATAATACGAGTGGTGACCGACAGCGGTGTGAAAATGGTCTTCTCGTATCAGAACAACGGACTACTGCCCCCTGCTGGCATGGAGAGTTATTTCCTCTCATGAGCAGAACATACGTGGTGGTTGGCCGTCGGCTGTAGTCTTTGCGGTGTGTTCAAGTGCAACTTTTTGGCCAAGTGCGCCGACGCCACAGTCAGCCTTCGTCCCCTCTAGTCCTTTGCCATCTGCTCGGTGTGTCACAGTCTCATCATATTAAAGGGGAAAATGTCCTGATGTGATATTCTGTTAGTCCACATTTTGTTTTCTTGTGTTTTATGTTCACTTCCGGTTTTATTTTTGTTGTCTGCTGCTTGTGTATGATTTCTAGTCTGACTTCCTGCCATTGTTCTGTTTCCCGCCTTTTGTTCCAACACATCTGTGTTTCATCTCCAATTAGTCTGACCTGTATTTATACCTGTCATCGATACCCTAGTGTTTCATGCTTTCCAGCCTTATTTACCTCGTGTTTGTTTCCCCGGTTTTCACCATTGATTGGATTTGTGGATTTTGGATTTGTGGATTTGCCCTCGCTGACTGTCTTCTTGTGTAACACCAAACAAACTGTTAAGTAAAGAACTTTTTCCTTACAACCTGCTTTTTTGTGTCCTGGACTTTTCTCTGCAACTGAGTCTGGTTTTGAAGTGTCACACCTGATTATTTTAAAAGGTTCTTGAAAAGGTATTTATGGATTCTTAAAGATCAACAAGCAGACACATCACAAAGAGAAGAGCATCAGAATATATTCATTCTGAGGACGTTATATTTGTCACGTTCACTCGGCTGCCCGCAGACATTTGTTGACAAAGCTCCAGTAATGTAACATTGTGATTTGGCTTCCAGAGCTGGCACCCGCTCAAACACAGTCACACACACACACACACACACACACACACACACACACACACACACACACACACACACACACACATGCTGCAACATTAACATGCGGACAGACTCGTCGTGTGCTGGTTACTTCTCTCATAACACACTTCAGTGAGCACGCCATAAGCACATTATTAACCACGGTGCACGCCATGAAAACAAACAGCTTTGTGCTCCGGGCTTCCTCTAACAGATATTAAAGACTAAAGGCCGCTCAGTTCACGCGTCACATACTTTGGATCAAAAGTGTGCTCTGACCTTCGTGGAGCGATGATAGATGGCGAGCGGCGCTGGAGGCCGGTTAGACTGATGTCACTGATACTAGTATCTATCAAACAGAGCAGCAAAGGGATCGGCCTGTGGCCATGGATCTGTGTCGTTCAGGGGTTAAATTGTTGTTTTTCTGACAGATCTGAATATTCAGATGAGCCTGGTGTGAAAGGGGAGTTCATGTTTGAAACGCTTTTGTTTGAACGGCGTCGAATCCTCCCGAGCTTGTTTACCTCAAAAGGAATCATGGGAAAATTAAAGATATGAAAAGGGGGCCGTGGCTCCTGAAACCGCAGGACAGGATATCTGACCACGCCAACTGGCACGGTGTGTTATGATGACCTCACATCTCTGTGTATGGCTGGATGAACACACACACACACACACACACACACACACACACACACACACACACACACACACACACACACACACACACACACACACACACACACACACACACACACACACACACATGCACACAGACCATTAGGTTGTTTTCACGCTTTCCATCTGATCCACTGAGTCACTGAGGCTCCGTCAGGGACCGCATGATGGAGCTCCTAAAATAATCTTCTGCTCAGGAGAAGAACATGAAAGTTGACGACAGCGTTTCGACAGATTAATAGAGTTGAATATTTAAAACTGTTCTTTTGTTCTTCTATTTTGAGAAGCAGTGCTGAAGTACGACACTGAGTCTTGAGCCCGTTGTTTAACTGACTCAAAGGTCGATGTTTATTTTTATCACATTATCTTTAAAGGTCACATATCCTCCTCCTCCTGTTCTTCAGTTTAAATAAGTCTCAGAGCTCCTCATAACATGTGTGTGAAGTTTCTTGTTCTAAATCCACTCTGATCCTGTATTTGATCATGCCTATAAACCCCTCTATTTCAGCCCTGCTCAGAACAGGCTGTTTCTGTGTCTGTACCTTTAAATATGTAAATGAGCTGTGTCTGACCACGCCCCCTCTCTGGAAGGGCTTGGATGTCTCAGTGCTTTCTCACTCCATGTCCTATTGTTTACGGTGAGAAGGCAGACTCAGAGGGCAGAACAAACACCTAGCTGTGGGAGTGTCACCCACCTGGGGGAGGGGCTACTGCCCTTTGTGATGTCATGAAGGGAAAATCTCCAAACGGCCTGTTTGAGTACTATTTTCTGAAAAATGGAGCAGGCAGAAGACGGAGAGGATGGACTTTTCTCATCATTGTGGGGTTTGTAGACGGACTAGAGACACATGTTAGAGTTAGAGGAACATGGAGAAGTGTTTTTTTAAATATGTGACCTTTAAAGGAGCAGTGACCTAAAGACCAGAGCTGAGCAAACATCCGTTAAACGTTGATAATCTGCAATCATTTTCTATTAATTTCTAACATGGATGTTCATTTGGAAAATGGTTGAATGAGGTGCCAACCAAAAGGTCAGAGGGCATGACCTCAAACAGAGATTATATGTGAAAAGTGGGAACAGTGACAGAAAATGTTGAATCAATCAGTGGATCTTTAGGAGTTGTGTCCACAGCTGGCGTTTGATGGGATGGCAGCGCCCGTCTTTGATACAAACAAAGTCAGCGTTTTCAGCTCTCCGTCGTGAGCGCTAAAACGCCCTCCGATTCAGCTGATTTTTATTCCTTCCAATCACAGCGCTCTCAGTTGGAAGCAATTAAACTTTTAGAGCAATCATCAAAGTCACTTTCCCTCACCAACCAATCAAAATCAAGAAGGGGCGGGACTGGTGAGAAGCGCTCTGATAACAAAGATTTAACATTGAAGGACAGAAAACAGCAAGAAAACGCCCTCTGATGAGCAACAAAGACAAAGACAGAGTAAATGTGTTGACATTAAGACCTCAGAAGCTCAGTATTGATTTTCCATTGAGACATCCACTCTGCCGCGTGCTCAAATCTATTCTAATTCAGTCACCGTGGAGACGGCGACTGATCGTCTCCCTGCTGTTGATCACCCTGAACCTGATGTTGTCCTGCAGATATAAACGTTGGAGTCATTCATCTCTGGATCAGCTGACTGTACATGATGGCGCTCCTGTTCTTACATTCACAGCAGCGTGATGGAGAGGTGATGTTTGTTTGTTTGTTTATTTCTGTTTGTATGAAGAATGTTGAGTCTCACAGACGGAACTATGACAGACTGCTTACAAACATTTAGTATTCTGCATTTTCACATGAGAGCTTCTTACATAAAGAGGCCCTTATCACACACATGCACACACAGGACCTGTGGACATGCATTAGTGGAGAGACGTCAGAAATGGGGGTGGGGGGGTGGCTGCTAAGAAGGGAGCATGCCAGAGCTGTTGGGGGTGCAGTGCCTTGCTCAAGGACACCTCGACAGTACTCAGGATGTGACCTGGCACCTCTCCAACTTCCATTCTTTGGTCTGCCCGGACATGAACTGGTGACCTTCTGGTTCCCGACCTTACAGAGTCCCTACAGACTGAGTTACTGCTGCCCCAAAAGAGGAGCAAAATTAAAACCTTTGCTTAATCCTTTAAAGGCTTTATATGTTTTTTTAATGTGATGTTTTACACTTAAATGTAGAAATCAAGTATATCCTCTGAAAATAACTCTGTGAGTCATGACTGTCTACAATGGGTGTAACACCCGAGTCCCACTGTCTGTGATGTTTTCAGAGTTTTTAAGAGTCCTATCTTCACTTTGTTTACATCGCCGGGACGGCCGGCTGACTCCTCCCCTCGTGTATAAAAGTTGTTTAATTGAGGGACTAGAGAAAAGAAGAATAACATACTGTACTCACTGCTTAACTGTGTTTCTAGATCACGCTCATTTCAGGTAAATTTACATGCAGTGTGAAGATACCAGCATAATAAAGATCACTAGCATTAGCATGCTAACACAACAATGCAGCGCCAGTTGTTTTGGTTTCATGCTGGTGCTCAAGGGCGACATCTGCTGGATCAAAAAGTCGCATATTCCTCCTTTAAGTTCTTAAGAAGAAGTTTGTTTAAAAGTAGCAAAGTGAGTGAGAAACTGAGAAAAGCTGCATTGAAATGGAAAGAAAATCTTTAAGCAGCCCAAAAAGCTGATTTAAACACAAGCCCCGCCTCTAACAAGGCAAACAGCCAATCATAGTTCAGGATTTTGGGGAGGCCACTTGGGTGGCCAATCATATTTGTAGTTTTTTTTTGGAATTTTCATAAAATAAAATTCTTTTATTGAGTATTTTTCTGGCGTCTTAAGCTAAGTGTTCTTCTCTTCCTGCCCTAATTTAATGTCAATGATCCACCTCTTGAACTCGGTATGTTGCTGAAATCTAACCACACAGAGCCTGTAAAAAAAAGGGCTGACGTGGTTTATCTTGGGTCTGGATTTTAGTACGGGAAATGATGATTTGGTCTTGAACAGTGAACACAGACTTTTCTCAGACTGGAGGTCGTATCACTGAAACATCCATCTGGTGTAATGGATCCTCAGCTGGAGTTTCTACGCTTGACTCCTCGCTGCGCTGTCCATCTCTGTCTTATCTTTGATCAGAGTTCTCTCTCAGTCGGCTGCAGGCTCGGTGTGGAGATAAGAGGTTTCACAAGAGCTTTATCAGACTTTTCAGACTTTATGACACCACACGCCTCCACGTCTCTTTCACAGTTTATCCTAACGAGCATGTCTTTGGACTGTGGGAGGAAGCCGGAGAGAACCCACACATGCACGGGGAGAACATGGTTCTGTCAGACCGGGGTTTGAACCAGAAACCTTCTCGCTGTGAGGCGACAGGGCTAATCACGGCACTATAACGTTCCCTCAGCCTCATCATTTTGAGTCGGTAGACGATGTTACTCTGTTTGCTTCTTTCAGAGAAAATAAAGGTTACGTCGCTCACTGGTCCAGAGGATGAGTTATAGGTCAAATCCGCACGAGACAAGGGCGTGCTGCGTCCCCCGCGCTCGCTCTGACCACTTACTGACATTGTTATTCTGTCTTTATAGACATCGGGGGGGAGAGAGAGGCCGTCTCATGTTTCCAGGAAACAATGCCCTTGAGTCTTTTATGGCTTCTGTGTGTCAGAAAACTGAACAATAAATATTCTAAGAGAAGTTTTCATGAGGCCTCAAAGATAGAATAACAGCGTCATGATCACGCAGGGGATCGACGTTATCTCAGGGTTTATTTTAATATTCTATCAAATATATTTTTCCCTCTAAATTAATTTAGTTTCAAACGACTTTAATCTGAGCGGAGATTTTCACAGTTTACTGCAAAACAAACACCGTCATTTCTAAGGTTTTTGTCAGAGCAGCAGCACACGTTCATCTGATCCTGCTAAGTCTCAGTCGTTTATACAAAATAAACGTTGCCCTTGGCAACAAGCGTCGTGCATGTGGATTTAACGCCATTGAGACCCGTCTATTAAATAGCTGCATGTTCTCTCTCTCGTTCTCTCTCCCTCCCCTTATTCAATAAAACGTCAAATAAAAGCTCTGTAAATAAAGTCTGTAAGTATGACTTTTTTTGCAAATGGCGACTTCCGTTGTTCACTCAGGAAGCCAATGTGGAAGCGCAAAAAATCCGCCGCACGCCGTGTGTCCACTTGAGGCTGTCTCCAATAAATTTTTTACATCAGATATAACTTTGTTTGCAGCCTGGAACAAAAGACGGTTTTGATCTGAATAACTCATTTTTTTCGGCTTCAATGTCGTACAACAGATGGAGATGGAGACACGACGTCCATATTTATATCAAACCTCCTTAAAGAGACTAAAACTCTGAGTGTGTGTGTTCAGATCTGGACGGGCAGGTATCAGATCTCAGATTGATCACAGGACTGTGAGTGTGCTCGCTGCTCTGACCGCTTCTCACTTATTCAATTAGTGTAAGTACGCTGTAAGCCCGTGTAAAACAGAGGTCGCACAGGGTTAGCACGTGCTCACAGTTTACAGGACGGACAGGTGCTCTGACTCACTTTCATCAACGACTGGTTATTCTAGTGCGGGGGCCGTAAAGCCATGAAGGTCCTCAACCTCTGATTTACTCTGTGAAACATATTCAGTATTATTCAGTAGAACGTCTTCTCTCTCTTCATTTAAAGAGTTTAAGCAACGACAGACTGCTGATAAAGAGCAGACTTTAACAAAAGCTCCGTCACCTCAGGCTTTAAAGAGGACATATCATCCCCCTCCTCCACCTTTTCTAACAGTCCCCCTCCTCCACCTTTTCAAACAGTCCCCTCCTCCACCTTTTCAAACAGTCCTCCTCCACCTTTTCAAACAGTCCTCCTCCACCTTTTCAAACAGTCCCCTCCTCCACCTTTTCAAACAGTCCTCCTCCACCTTTTCAAACAGTCCTCCTCCACCTTTTCAAACAGTCCTCCTCCTCCACCTTCTCAAACAGTCCTCCTCCACCTTTTCAAACAGTCCCCTCCTCCACCTTTTCAAACAGTCCTCCTCCACCTTTTCAAACAGTCCCCTCCTCCACCTTTTCCAACAGTCCTCCTCCACCTTTTCAAACAGTCCTCCTCCACCTTTTCAAACAGTCCCCTCCTCCACCTTTTCAAACAGTCCTCCTCCACCTTTTCAAACAGTCCTCCTCCACCTTTTCAAACAGTCCTCCTCCACCTTTTCAAACAGTCCTCCTCCTCCACCTTCTCAAACAGTCCTCCTCCACCTTTTCAAACAGTCCCCTCCTCCACCTTTTCAAACAGTCCCCTCCTCCACCTTTTCAAACAGTCCTCCTCCACCTTTTCAAACAGTCCTCCTCCACCTTTTCAAACAGTCCCCTCCTCCACCTTTTCTAACAGTCCCCCTCCTCCACCTTTTCAAACAGTCCTCCTCCACCTTTTCAAACAGTCCTCCTCCACCTTTTCAAACAGTCCTCCTCCACCTTTTCAAACAGTCCCCTCCTCCACCTTTTCAAACAGTCCCCTCCTCCACCTTTTCAAACAGTCCTCCTCCACCTTTTCAAACAGTCCTCCTCCACCTTTTCAAACAGTCCTCCTCCTCCACCTTCTCAAACAGTCCTCCTCCACCTTTTCAAACAGTCCCCTCCTCCACCTTTTCAAACAGTCCTCCTCCACCTTTTCAAACAGTCCCCTCCTCCACCTTTTCAAACAGTCCTCCTCCACCTTTTCAAACAGTCCCCTCCTCCACCTTTTCAAACAGTCCTCCTCCACCTTTTCAAACAGTCCTCCTCCACCTTTTCAAACAGTCCCCTCCTCCACCTTTTCAAACAGTCCTCCTCCACCTTTTCAAACAGTCCTCCTCCACCTTTTCAAACAGTCCTCCTCCTCCACCTTCTCAAACAGTCCTCCTCCACCTTTTCAAACAGTCCCCTCCTCCACCTTTTCAAACAGTCCTCCTCCACCTTTTCAAACAGTCCTCCTCCTCCACCTTCTCAAACAGTCCTCCTCCACCTTTTCAAACAGTCCCCTCCTCCACCTTTTCAAACAGTCCCCTCCTCCACCTTTTCAAACAGTCCTCCTCCACCTTTTCAAACAGTCCCCTCCTCCACCTTTTCAAACAGTCCCCTCCTCCACCTTTTCAAACAGTCCTCCTCCACCTTTTCAAACATTCCTCCTCCACCTTTTCAAACAGTCCTCCTCCACCTTTTCAAACAGTCCTCCTCCACCTTTTCAAACATTCCTCCTCCACCTTTTCAAACAGTCCCCTCCTCCACCTTTTCAAACATTCCTCCTCCACCTTTTCAAACAGTCCTCCTCCACCTTTTCAAACAGTCCCCTCCCCCACCTTTTCAAACAGTCCCCTCCTCCACCTTTTCAAACAGTCCCCCTCCTCCACCTTTTCAAACAGTCCCCTCCTCCACCTTTTCAAACAGTCCCCCTGTGGTCTAAATGAAACATCTGTGCTGTGCTTTGGTCAAAATATAACATGAATCAAGCACCAGAGGAGGTTTGTGACCCTGTAGAAACCAGCTCTCTCAGAACGCTCCGTTTTGGTGTGTGTGTCTCTTTAAATGAAATGACCTCCCCCCCTGAGTTTTCCCCGTAGACATCACTCCTCTGTAGAGAGAATAAAGAGAAGTTAAAACACCACACGGTCGCTGTGAGAATCACGCCGTGTGCTAACAAACGACCAGACGTTTCTCAAATCACAGTCCAACGGCTGAATTGAACAAACGACCTTCCCTTGGCATTATCTTCAAATGTCAAATATTCTGCGTCTGCTCCTGGAGAGGCTCGTTCAGGTCGGCCCCCCACGGGTCACGCTCTGTACCTCAGGAATCTGTCTCGTTAGGACACAGAGGCCGGTCCAGAGGTTAGAGGCGGGGCGTGTATCTGAAGCTAACAGCCGGAGCCACAGCATCAAAACAAGCTCAAACCAGTAAGGAGAAATATCTACGGAAGCCCTGAGCGGACACACAGCCAGTTGTCATGTGTGTGTAACTGTGTGCTTTATTCTTCTAACTCGCTCGTTTCTAACTTCTCTTAGTTCTGTTCTTTCATTTCAGTTTCCCCGAGCAGTGGTTTCAAGCTCCTCCCCCTTCCTCCCACTGTATCTAAATAAATCAGAGCCACTCAGCTGAACTTCAGCTGTGGCTGAATCTTAATATTTTTTGAGTGAGGAAGCACTGCGGTGTCTTTGAGTAAAGCTGGGCGCACACTGAACGATTTACTGTGGACAAACTGTTTGACTGATTTTGAAGCCCAATCGTAGTGTGGTCAGTGCACACTGAGGCAACAACAGCGAGGTCATCTCGCCCTACTACCACCCGACGTCCCTGACGGCCAGCCATCACCATCAGACTGTATCGTCCCCACAACCACCGCCGTCCTCATTCCTGCACGACCTGCTCCGACCTCCACCTCAGCGGAGAGGAAGTGTGGACGACAGGAACGTGAGGAATACAAAGGAGACATCCGTCCTGCATATTATCACATATGCTCTTCAGTAAATGTTATGAATTGGTGATCACTGCCTGATCAGCTGCTCCAGACCAGTCGGATGATTTCCTGACACGTTTGATATTTTGGTCTTACGACTGCACACACTGACACAGTGAGAGCAGAGCCACGAGCCAAATCCCCGACATCAGCAGATTCTCTTTGTTTTTGTAGATGATGAGACGTGGTCATGGACAGAGCGACCTTATTTCAAGCGAGTTTCCTCTCTGAAATCACGATTGCTGCTCACGCAGACGCGTCAAAGAAAAGCTGAGGGATGAATCATTAAAATTCTCTGGGCTCTAGAACGACAGGTTTGGATGATCACATGAACACATTAATAACAAATTATTATTATAATAATTAATAAAACATTCAACCGCCACACTGTTTATTATCTACTCACTCATCATTTACTCAAATGTACATAACTACAAATATAGTTAAGCTGCTCCCTCTTCTTGGAATCGGTTGAAAGATACTTTAAGTCTTGGGGAGCTGGTTTCCTTGAATGTTTTTAAAGGTGGTCTTAATGATCTGACTGGAGATGTTTTAACTCGTATTGAACCCTTTTTGATCGCTTTGTTGCTGATGACTTCTGACAGATTCTGATGAATGGTTCTTTTTGTGATTCTTGTATTTAAGTGTTTCACGTCTGAAACCCTGTAATCGTGCTGCTGCCTGTTTTGGCCGGGACGCTCTTGTGAAAGAGATTTTTAATCTCAATGAGACTTTTTCCTGGTTAAATAAAGGTTAAAATATATATTTGTATATATGTGAAGCTATTTTGCAAACGCTGCTGTACAGGATTGCTGCAAACAAAGTTTTGTTGTGTTTTTATACAATGACAGTAAAGCTTCTACCTATCTATCAGTGCTCCTCTCTCTGCTGTCCAATCAGGATCTACATGTTGTGTGTGTGTGTGTGTGTGTGTGTGTGTGTGTGTGTGTGTGTGTGTGTGTGTGTGTGTGTGTCGACTCACCTCCTCCACCAGAGCCAGCATACGCCGAGTGCTCTCCAAAGACTGCAGGGAGACAAGAGAGGAGAAATGATTACCTACAGGGTCAGCAGTGAAGAGGAAACAGACGTACAGAACATCGCCTGTAACTTCACATAACATAAATACATCCATATCAGAACGTTTGGTGATCATTTGTCACATGTCTGAAAGGTGAATCAAATCTGCTCTTTGATGTTATTTAAATGAGCAGACTGGTCATCGTATAATTAGCCTTCATTCTTCTTCTTCTCTCCTCTGATCCCAGGATTAATTATCTCATTCCACCTTCTGATCGCTAACTTTCTATCCTCAGCAGGATCCCTCTGACTCTCTCATTTCTTTACCCGAACCCTTAAAATCCTCATTTCACCCTTTAATATCTCCTCATCTTTCCTCCTTCCCTCCCTCCCTCCCTTCCCCTCTCGGCTGAGCATTATCTGCTCATGAATGTTTAATAAGGCCATTTGAGCTGCTCCATTATTCTGCTGCTCTTCCTGAGCTCCTCTCAACTCATTAAAGAGGGTAAAGTTCTCCCCTCCCTCCAAAAATAAAAAAAAAGCAAAAAATCCTGATGAAAGAGAACAAGTGTCTAAAACCAGCGAGGGTCACATTAAAGCCGCTTCCTCAGACTTCTTCATGTCCTCACGAGGACAGGTCATCGATCTGAGTCGACTGTAAACCCGTCCTCACATTTTCTCTGTTAAAAAATAGAAGTACATTTATTAACCAGGTGTCCAGACAAAAGGTGTTACCATACCTCATCGGTCACCTGGTCTGCGCGCGTCTGCAGGTCGGCAAGCTCGTTGCGCATGTCTGATTCGTCTGCCATGATGACTGTCGAAGTTTGACCTCAAGCAAGAAAGAGCTGGAGGAGAAAAGAGAGAGAGACAGCAGTTAGTAAAAACCTGAGTGTAGAAAAACATGATCAGGTTTTCTGTTTGCTTCAGACAAATAAAGCTGTAGAATGAAACGTGAACAATCAAACAGGAGACGCATGGATTAGTCGCTGTGTCCACCAGGTGAGCTCCAGCTTCTCATTTCAATCGTTCCCAGGAAACCTCTTCCCAGGACAGAGCGTTTGCAGCAGGCGGCCGCGCTCTGTGCAGCCGCTCTGTGCAGCCGCTCTCAGAGCTTCCAGTTTAAAATCTTAATCTTAAAAGAGCTACATCAAGCAGCCAATCAGGCTCACAGTGAAGGAAACGTACACAATCTCAAATATAAAACATACAGTCAAAAGCAACGCGGAGCAGTGTTGGTCATACAGCGTCCGTCGTCGAGGGACTGTTGTCATGGAGACAGGACACGACGTGCAGCGCTCCCTCCAATACAGGATTCTTATCTGGTATTAAGACTGAACACAGCATTGCAACAGGTAAGAGGTGTATGATATGTTATACGACACACAGAAACAAAAACCACATTTACTTCAAACCAATGATTCCCAAATCATCAATTCTACAATTCACTTAGCAGACTCTTTTATCCAAAGCGACGTACATCAGAGAGTAAGAACAACACAAGCAAGGATCTAGAAAAAAGGGAACAATGTCAGTAAGAGCAAACGATCAGCTTTGAGTCTGATTGGACACACAGGTGCTGACAGGAAGTGACCAGAGACAGAGCACAGGTGCTGACAGGAAGTGACCAGAGACAGAGCACAGGTGCTGACAGGAAGTGGCCAGAGGCAGAGCACAAAAAAGTTAATATATCGTCAACAACAACAACATGAACAGCTGCTCAGGTGTTCATAAAGAGCTGGGTCTTTAGCTTTTTCTTAAAGGTGCAGAGGGAGACGGAAGATCACATGGAGTTTGGTCGTTTGTTCCACCAGCAGGGGGCGACAGAGGAGAAGAGTCAGTGCGTGCAGGGTCAGTGTATCAGTATGCTGCTGAGTTCCTGTGTGTTCACCGTTATAGCAGCAGACTTGAGGTGAGGTAGACACGTGGCTGCAGGATCTGGGGATCGAACCCACGACCTTATGGTTGAGACCCTACCACATGTAAAGCTTTCTAAGTTCATTTGAAGGTTTTCAGCCGAAGTTTAAACTATAAATGAACTGAAACGATGCAGAATCCAGTTCCACTTAGCGCCCCCTACAGGCCTGGAGACTTCTGTTGTCATGTCTGGAAATGTTCTTTACTCTAATTGCAGTTTTTTTTCTTTGCCAGTGTCTTTTTGATTTTGCATTGTTCATGTTTTTTGCAGGACTTTTTTTTTTCTATTTGCAGCACTGCTCTGTTTTTGTGTTTGCTTTTGTTTTGTCTTCTTCGTGTGTTTTTAACTGGACTCATTCGGCGGTCCACCCCACGTTTTCTCCTCATGAAAACACTTCCGGGTCGTTGCAGAGAGTTAGTCCATGTCAGCCCAGTAATAAAAAAAAATCCTGTGTCATCCACGCTCAGTCACCGTGAACCGCACAGAGAAAAAAAAAGAGCATCAAACACGAGAGCTGGAACAATGTTTTCAGATTGTGAGATTAAAAAAAAAAAAGGGGCACCAGCTGTTGGCCGAGCTGACGTGCAAAACGTTTGATTTTGGTAAGCAGCACAAGTGATGCATAATTTACTGCTTGTGTTTACAGCTTCAGCAGCACACAGAGTCCGTAAACACAGACTAACACACACTCCCTCACTGGAGGAACACGTCTGCTGCTCCTCGCTCCCTCACTGGAGGAACACGTCTGCTGCTCCTCGCTCCCTCACTGGAGGAACACGTCTGCTGCTCCTCGCTCCCTCACTGGAGGAACACGTCTGCTGCTCCTCGCTCCCTCACTGGAGGAACACGTCTGCTGCTCCTCGCTCCCTCACTGGAGGAACACGTCTGCTGCTCCTCGCTCCCTCCGCTGACCTGACCCCCGAGTCTCCTCCTCGGGGATCAACAGTGAATCAAAATGAACGAGCGAGGAGGAGCTCCATCACTCCCGTCAGTTTGAAGAAGTATCAGGACGGCGACAGGGTCTATTTTTGTTCCTCTGACGCGCTCACACACACACACACAAACACACACACACACACACACACACACACACACACAAACACACACACACACACACACACACACACACACACACACACACACACACACACACACACACACACACACACACACACACACACACTCACACACTCACACACACACACACACACACACACACACACACACACACACATGGTCCATGAAATATGAATGTGGCTGTCACGCTGCAGGCTGATAGAGCTCCATGCTGCTGCTGCTCGTGGCTGAAGCAGCAGAAAGCTTTTAATGAGGTAAATAATCTCTTCTGGTCCAATCACAGCTGCTTCCTGACTCTTAACATGTTTTAGTTTCTATCGCTCAAATCGTTTCTGGACTCTTTAAATCGAACGTGGCCTCATCATCACTGATATATAAATGTAACCACCCTGCAGCTTTCAGGCTCGTCATTAAAGCTTTATGTAATCTAATCTGCTGAAACATACAGAAGCAGCCCGGGGACCGTGGGAGTGCCGAGCCTTTCACTCAATCAGGCGCCGTTTTCTGCAGGAGGATCTCCATGTTTTCATCTGTTACAGCACGTTGTTGTTTCTGAAAACAGACGGGATGTTTACATGATCACAAAGACTCAAACTGAAACATGTTCAAGTTTGCTCCAAAACTGGCCTTAGCAATCAGTGCACGCTCCACACTTCCTGCTTTGAGCCGACAGTTAAACAGCGTGAGAGATTTGATTTGATTTTTTGCGATGGCAGCGCCCACTCTCAATAATAAATCAAACCAGGTTTCTTTGCTGCACTCACACTCTCTGTGCTGAAAATACTTCGCAGAGCTCATCAATGTCACTTCTCCCTCACGCACCAATCAAAATCAAGAAGAGGCGGGACCTCTGATATCAGCTTTGTCAACAAAAATGGCGGATTAGGAACTGACCTGACAGTTTCAGGTGTCGAGCTGCTGCTGATGTCAGGACACATCCTGTTTCCATGTTTTTTGATGATTCTTGAATAAAGGAAAATATTAAAGATGGAGTCAGCAGCTTTCTCCTTCAAAATAAAATAAGACTTCTCCTTCAAAATAAAATACAGACTTCTCCTTCAAAATAAAACACAGACTTCTCCTAAAGTGAAGCTGCTCCATTGTCCCTTCTGGGCCTCCGTACATGTGTGGTGGTGACTGTGTCTGCAGAGACTCTGTCCTCTCACTGGATTTTACTGTTCTGCTTTGTGACGGTTGACTCGGGACGTTTGTGGGCGGAGCTGGTGTGTTTCCTCCAGCCAATGACAGCGCAGCAGGTGAGTTTAGGAGTGGATA
>NC_089197.1:1176659-1184159 GCF_963930695.1 Labrus bergylta
AACCACTTCTCTTGACCGCTTCCATCGCTGCAACACCTGTTGACCTGATAACTGCTCTCATATCTGACAAACCGAGGGGCGTCCAAAACGTTGGTGTCAGCTGATTTAAATCACTGTCATAAGTTTCTTTCTGACATTTCTAAAAGTATTTTTGCCTGTCAGACTCATTTGATCCCAGCCGTTGGAGAAATGAGCCGTCCTCACCGTGTGACAAAAAGCTGCTCATCCCCCCCCGTGCCCATTCGATGACCTTCCCGCCAGCCTCATGACTGACAGAGAAGCCAATCAGAACCTCCAGACTGTGTGGTCCCACCGTCCATTCAGAAAGCTGTTTGTGCTCAGCAGGAGGGAACCAGTGCTTGCATTTCTCTGGCACAGAATGTTCTTTCTCTGCTCAGAGCCCCCCCCCCCCAGACTCCGCGTCGACCTCTGACCTCTGCGAGGGGACGATGGGAGCCGTGTCGGGAAAGGTGTGATTTAGCAATGTGATAATGCACAGCCTCGGGACTGCAGAGAGAGGAAGCTGAGGGAGAGGAAGGAGGAGATAATCTGTGCCTGAAGTTTGTCTCAGACCGGAGCTCGCTTGCTGACTGACCCGCGCGTGGGGGGGGGGGGGGGGGGGGAATCTGACGGGTACGTACAGTGAGCATCAGCATTCCAGAAGACATCTGCAACATAATGGATCCCAGCTTTACCCTCCTCACTGAAACAGGTTGATGCAGAGCTGCAGCACGAGGAGGAGGACGAGGAGGAGGAAGAAGAGGAGGAAGGGGAAGAGGAGGAGGAGGAAGAGGAGGAGGAGGAAGAAAAGGAGTAAGATGAAGAAGAGGAGGAGGAAGAGGAAGAGGAAGAAGAGGAGGAAGCACGCACAGCGAGGCTGCTTGTGGGGGAGCCAGACAACTCAACCAACAGGAGGAGCACTCAGGTGGAGGTGAAGAGGGAAGTGTGTCAGAAAACGAGGACCATGAACTGATTTCATTTAAACATCAAGTGATTCACGCTGTCGGTGACACTGCAGCAAACTGACAACATGTTACATTTATTATATTCAAACATCAACCTACTCCGGTTATCACCTCCTCCATACCTGCTGCAGTTTAAAGGGATATTTGGAATAAAAGGTGTGGGTCATAAAAAGTTACTGTAAGTAGTTATTAGTGGTTTTTAAGTTCACCTTTTTCCATTTTGTAATCCTCCGGCCCGTCTGGCTGCGGGATAATGATCGCTGCGGTGGGTCGAAAAGCCCGATACAGGGCTTCCAAGGAAACAGAAATACCAGCCCAGCAGGAAGTCAGGCTGGGAAACACACACCAGTCACCAGCCAAAAGGCGGGAAAACGTCTGAGCGGTCTTTCCTGGAAGGATTTAAAACATCAACAGCCTGCGAGAGTCAGGAGGGACTGGACCGAGGTCTTTGAGCGTTAACCCTTTATTTCAGAGCGAATCCTCGGGGTGATGGGAGCAGGCATGTCCGATTGTCGTTTTCGGGTGTCTTTTTCCATGACTTCTTTTGGGGTCAAACTCCCACAATGCAACATTTTCTCCGATCAGTTTGTCCAACAGGTGTCGTCATCTGCACAATAAAAAAGCTTTTCTCTAAATCAGTCGTTAGGGTGTTAATAGGCTGATATCTGTCAACAGGTTCAATATCGGGGCGCAGGTGGCCTAGTGGTTGGCTCGAGTGACCCCTGTGCAGAGGCGTGATACGCCATGAGGTCACTGCAGGAACTGGGCAAATAGACAAGACAGACAGAGACCACCAAATCCAGACACAGAGATCCAGCAGCCAGACAGAAATCTCCTCGTGTGTTTCCATTCCAACCAAAATCATTTAAAGAATCGACTCAACCAACCCGCCACCGCCACCGCCACCGCCACGAGACAGGAAACAGCCACGACGACACACGACCTCCTCTGTTACTACGGAGCAGCAGACTGAACAGTATTGATCTGCTCGGTTTCATTCATGAACATTCAGCCTCATGAGTCCCAGAGTGACCTCACACTGAGAGAACAGCAGAACGCTCTGGACCAGGTCTGTATTCAGTTAAACGTAGATATGAAATTAGTAGAAATCTCAGGGCCCTTGACAGGTCCAGTGCAGGGCCCCTGACAGGTCCAGTGCAGGGCCCCTGACAGGTCCAGTGCAGGGCCCCTGACAGGTCCAGTGCAGGCCCCCCCCCCCCAAAGGATATGATTTGTTTGTATCAACATATGCACATTTGATCAGTACTGTTAGCCCTCCTGGCTAACGTTAGCTCCCATCAGCCTTTGGAGGCGACTGAAATAAGTTTGTTAACAAGTTGTTGTTGGGGTCAAATGTCCGAGCCAGCTGCTTCCTTTTCTACTTCTTTCTGTTCTGTCATCCTCGGTCTGTGCCGGTCCTGGAATGGCTTTTCTCACTCTGACATAACTGGAAAGATAAGTTCAATGAGCACGCTTAGATAAAAGAGGGTTTATACGCTGAAACATTTTACAGACGCAACAAGACATCAAATGTGTGTTACTGTTGCTTTAAGAGGTCAAGTTGAGTTTTTATGTGTAAAATAGAAATTTGGTCGTTGGTAATTCCCTCAGTGCACCATCTGCACCCCCTCCCCCCCCCCGTGCTCCCTGTAAAGCCACGCCCCCTCACTTACATCCAGAAGTGGACCTCAGCTCATCTCATTGTGTAGAAACTACGTCGTCTCATGTCTCATTCAGCGGTCAGTAAACTCTCAGTATAAACTCCTAAAGTCATCGGTGACGAGCTTTGAGTGTGAGCTAGAGCACGCAAGAGGTAGAGAGCGAGCAGGGAGACAGGGAGGCGTCTGATTGGTTCATCAGATTGGTACCTCGTGGCAGACATTGGTTGAAGTTTTTACAGACTTACAAACTGATACAGATGATGGATTTTCTTTGTTCCTTTTTCAGAGAACATGAGTTATTAGTTTCTGTCAGGACCTAAAGACAATTTACACCAGAATCTGAAGAAGTGGATCTGGAGGAAATGACCAACCCTGACTTTAAAATGATGATGGTCCATGTTTTCACTGACCTCTGTGTGACCTCCCTTGTGAGTGGACCCCAGAAGAGCTTTCTGTTTTAAAAATTACAGGCTAATTCCTGCAGACTGTCTTAATTGCACAAAAGCATTTCGAGCATTTTTGTGCAGCTCTCTTGTTGGCTCCCGTCTGCCTTCTTTTTTTTTAAGCTTTGGCCATTTTCATTTCTCCTGGCCTTTTAAATCCCTGAGACTTTTTAAAACACGTATCAAAAATGACCCTAAAAGACACAGATACAGACTTGTATAACACAGTTTGCCCCCTCCATGTCCTCGCAGTGTGGTCGAGTGCTCGGGCTGAATCGGGGAACAAATGGCAGCAGTGGCGTCTCCTCCAACTGAACAAGAAGTTGATGACGGTCAGAAAACACCACAATAATGTTTTGTTCCCACTCTCGTACAAAGTGTGTTCTTTTTCACTTGCAGACAGTCTGTCAGCGTGGAGGTCGAGGCCAGTGAAGCGGTCATTCAGAAAACCACTCAGCCAGTCACTGTGTGTGTGTGTGTGTGTGTGTGTGTGTGTGTGTGTGTGTGTGTGTGTGTGTGTGTGTGTGTGTGTGTGTGTGTGTGTGTGTGTGTGTGTGTGTCGTCTATAGGCGGATTCACATCAGTAGAACAAAGATCTCCATTCATTAGGCCCATTCACAGTTCCACATGTGTGACCAGTTCTGTACTGGTCACCTATTGAGCCGCCCAGCAGACACCAGACAGGAACCACAACCCGGTCCACTGGTTAAGGAGGCGACACACATGACGACCTGCTGGACCTGCACGGTGCGTCGTGAACAACGACAAAGAGGGAGCACAACGTCAACAAAAACAACAACAGCCATGTTAGTATTTGGGCAGCCAAGAACCAATCACCATATTCATACAAGATAACACAATGTAACGCTGCCGTGACCTCCGGAGAATATTCTCTCAATGCTCATCGATTTAAATGCAGCCTGAGTGTCGTCCCCCGTCTGTCCCTGCAGGGGGCGCTGGAGTCCCATCGATGGCGGTCTCCATGCTGGAAATGCTGTCTCAGTCTAACTTTCAGTCAACCTAACGACAGGCTGAGAGCTGGAGCTGAGGCGGGTTTTAAACCTCCTGACAAACCGTTACACCGCGCCCACCTGTCAATCAGGTCAGCTACACGCCTTATTGTGAATAACTCTTATCCTTCATCAAATCAAAACTGATGAGTCATCAAAACATTCACCCCCCGTACAGTGTGTGTCCATCCAGACATGAGCTAATCACACCTATTTGGTTTTTTGAACCAGGCTGTAAACATGTTCATCTCTGCTGTAAAAACAGGCTTTTTAGAATGGGTGTGTATGTGACTTCCTGTGCTTCTGCAGCCAGACTCTAGTGGACACTCCAGGAACTGCAGGATTTTACACTCAAGCATCGTCTTCATGTTTCAACATCTGAGGTTGCTGCAGGTCAAATCATTCCATTCACACACTGATGGTAGAGGCTGCTGTGTAAAGAGTCCATCAGTATTATATCATCCATTCATACACATTCACACGCTGCCCACAAAGCAGCAGGAGCATCTTGGGCAGACTCTACCACTGAGCCACAGTGAGTTCTGTACCAGTTAATAAATACATAATGTACTCGATGTTTCTCTAAGACTTCACCACACTATCAATCTAAACCAGACGTCTTTATTTGAACACCGAGACAGACACATCAACAACAAGTTCAGACACTTTTTCTCATTTAGCACCAGCTGTGCAGTGCAGGTAAAGTAATGCTGGATTTCCTCCTGCCCCTCCCCCCAGTGTGAGAAGACATGCCACAGGAGATGTGTGGTCTGGAGCTTCCTGTTGATAATTACAGTCTGTTCAAAGAGGGGAAAAAAACACTACCAGAGGTGAGGCAGTCTGAGAACATCACTCACTGTTCGCAAAGAGAACAGAGGACATGTGATTATCTGTGGGTCACTCTCTTAATGACAGAGGGGGATTCAAACTACAAACCCCACTGCCACCTCACAAAATTACAGACACAGTCACTGAGATGGACGCTTGCTGAGGCATGTGACAGCGTAAATACAGGCCAATACCTTTAGTGTGCGGATAAACATTAAGCTGAGTTTAGATAAACGTCATGGATGAACGGTGTGAAGACAAACTGAAGGGGGGGGTGGGGGGGGGTTCTGTGATTGGGTTGTGATGGTATACCTGGCAAAAAAACAAAACAGAACATGCAAGACAGAACAAATAGAAAAGTAATCCGTGGACTTACTAGCCACATAACACCGGACCAAGTCTGGACTAGCACACGGTGTGTCATCGTTTTGGAAAAATCCATGACACAGGAGAAGGGTTCAAAGTAGAAAGCTACAGCTACAAAGGTCTCTCAGGTCGGCGGGGCGTGTTGCTACAGGGTTCAACTGAGAAGAAGAAACAGGAAGCCAAGTTTGAAGGCTCATCAGAGACAAAGACAGATAAACACCATGTAGACGGCCTCCATCTCATCCTCCAGTCTGAAAACAAGAAAACGTTCTTTACCTTCAACCTGTCTGCAAACAAAACTTTATTATTCACTCACAATCAAGACTTTGTCCCGGAGGTTCAGACAGGAAGGCACAACAAACGTGATAACAAGCTGCAACCTTTCTACTCAAACATCTGCTTCTTCTTATTCTATCAAATCTCCTCATGCACGACACAACAGGAACAAAATCAAAAACACACACACACACACACACACACACACACACACACACACACAGCCCATCAGCGATTCAGAAACACAGTCTGTGCTGTCAAAACAGCTCGGGCCAGCCGCGTACCCTTCAATTACCTCGTAGTCAAAGCGTACGCAACAACACAAGAGAGAAAATATTCTGTTGAAGCTCGTCCAAACGGAGCCAACAGTCGAACTTAGTGTAGTGAGCAAACATCTGTCACATCAGCTGACACTACAGGATAACTACTGACAGGAGGAATTCCTGGCATCCCCCTCGCTGACTGACCTGGAAAAAGACAAGACAAATCAAATACTCTCTCAGGGGTCCCCAGAGCCCCGCCACACAGGCCAAACAATAACAGGGGGGGGGGGGGGGGGTGCTTTACAAGGAGCTGGAACATCAGCTGTTTCTTGATACGTACAGCTCCACAATAACTCGTGATGAGGACGGATATTAGACACACGGGGACAGAGAGTGTGACGATTCAGAGGGTTATGGTTCGGTCAAACTGTTGAAATCATATGAAATGACAAAGGTGTGTGTGTGTGTGTGTGTGTGTGTGTGTGTGTGTGTGTGTGTGTGTGTGTGTGTGTGTGTGTGTGTGTGTGTGTGTGTGTGTGTGTTGTAGTGATTCTGATGAAATATCACATTGTTTCTGTTCCAGAGGAAAGGACATGGCATTGAGCCCAAGTCAACAGACACAATAAACTCGATACGCTCACCTTTTCACCTCGATAACCCTCGCCACTGTACGTCAGCTTTCTCTTTATTAATGGTATTGTTTGACTTTGAATCATTAACCGCTCGACCTCCTCTGAAAAACACCGACGTCTCCAGACTGTTTGTATCATTTATACGACCGGCCACTTGTTTCTCCTGCATTCGGATGTTTAAAATTCCAGCGTTGGCACAGCGGATTAATTTCCCGATCCTGCTGCTGAGTGAATTAACGGTCCGTGTCAAACACAGGTCGACTGTTTTCAAAGACCATTAACATTACACACAAACATCTGCACACACACGCAGGCTGCAGCAGGAGGAGTCGTCTGCAGGCTGCAGCAGGAGGAGTCGTCTGCACACACACACGTCTGCAGGCTGCAGCAGGAGGAGTCGTCTGCACACACACACGTCTGCAGGCTGCAGCAGGAGTTGTCATCTGCAGGCTGCAGCAGGAGGAGTCGTCTGCAGGCTGCAGCAGGAGGAGTCGTCTGCAGGCTGCAGCAGGAGGAGTCGTCTGCAGGCTGCAGCAGGAGGAGTCGTCTGCAGGCTGCAGCAGGAGTTGTCGTCTGCAGGCTGCAGCAGGAAGAGTCGTCTGCAGGCTGCATCAGGAGTTGTCGTCTGCAGGCTGCAGCAGGAGGAGTCGTCTGCAGGCTGCAGCAGGAGTTGTCGTCTGCAGGCTGCAGCAGGAGTTGTCGTCTGCAGGCTGCAGCAGGAGGAGTCGTCTGCAGGCTGCAGCAGGAGGAGTCGTCTGCAGGCTGCAGCAGGAGGAGTCGTCTGCAGGCTGCAGGAGGAGGAGTCGTCTGCAGGCTGCATCAGGAGTCGTCGTCTGCAGGCTGCAGCAGGAGGAGTCGTCTGCAGGCTGCAGCAGGAGGAGTCGTCTGCAGGCTGCATCAGGAGTCGTCGTCTGCAGGCTGCATCAGGAGTCGTCGTCTGCAGGCTGCAGCAGGAGGAGTCGTCTGCAGGCTGCAGCAGGAGGAGTCGTCTGCATTCCTCACACTTGTTTGTTCATTTTTTCTTAGCGGGAAGACAGAAATATCTCTGGAATTTGA
>NC_089197.1:1196659-1206659 GCF_963930695.1 Labrus bergylta
GCGAGTGTGTTTACTCCTCGTTTCCATCCTGTTAGTGACGGAGCGCCCGGGGGGAGGGGGGGGGGGACGCATTCATAAATACTTTCCTCACGAGACGAGGCGAGGTGAGGGGAGAAAAAGAAATGTGTCGAGGAAGATCATTCCTGACAGATAAAAACTTGTTTTGGTTCACCTGAGAGAGCCAAACCGGGTTAACCCAAAACCTACCAGCGACCCCTTTAGTCCCCAGCTACTGGATCCAGTAAAACCAGCAGGAATGCTGGGAGTTCAGCCACACAAGGCGCCCTCACACCAGCCCCCGCAGCGCAGTGAGAATAAACGCAGGACCTGGATGGGAGAAGGTCTCGGCCTCGCAGGTTTGTCCTGTGACCACTGGGGGGGAACAGTAAACCCCATGACACACAGTCCACAAGCTCCTCACTCTTTCCAATCAACAGGACTCACTCTGTTTTGCTTTGCAAATGTACTTTGGCTTGGTCTATTTTTAAAACCCCAGACCCCTGGTTCAAGCCCCCCCAACACACCCCCCCTCCCCAACGTGTCACCATGAATGGGATGAATCAGGAAGCCTGGTTTACGGGGCAGCTGGAGAGACATGGAAAGATTTCATGTGGCAGCACATAAGAAGAAATTCTGAATAAATAAAGAAACTCAAATTCATTCAATCTGAAAGTTTACGAGCCGACGGAGGTTGAAGCTCGTCACTCGGACTCTCGTTCTTAGACTTTCTTGGTTAATGCGTTACATTAAAGTCTTTATCTGTGATTTTTCACCCTTAAATGTAGAAATCAAGTCTATCCTCTGAAAATAACTCTGTGAGTCATGACTGTCTACAATGGGTGTAACACCCGAGTCCCACTGTCTGTGATGTTTTCAGAGTTTTCAGAGTCCTATCTTCACTTTGTTT
Source organism: Labrus bergylta (assembly GCF_963930695.1). NCBI lineage: Eukaryota > Metazoa > Chordata > Actinopteri > Labriformes > Labridae > Labrus > Labrus bergylta. The sequence goes on from NC_089197.1 coordinate 1,197,567, forward strand.
ACATCGCCAGGACAGCCAGCTGACTCCTCCCCTCACGTATAAAAGTTGTTTAATTGAGGGACTAGAGAAAAGAAGAATAACATACTGTACATTACACCTTTTGTACATTTTGTGTTTTTTATTTTTTAAATTCTATTTTATATATTGTAATATCTTCTTATTCTGTATTATTTAAGTTGTTTCTAGTTCTGTTTTATTTCCTTGTTAATTGTTTAGCACCAATACACCAAGTCAGATTCCTTTATGTGTAAATGTACTTGGTAAAAACCCAGATTCTGATTCTGATTCTGACTGACGGTGCGGGGCCGAACGCCGCGTCTCAAAAGTTCACTTTAATAGATTATTATTAGATTACAATCTGACACGTGTGGTTTCCCCTCGTTTGGCTGTTGACAGGATGTTTGTGTGTCTGATCAGCTGAAACTTTAGACATCTGAAAACATTTCCCCCCCAGGTTTGTTTGATAAACCAGATTAACTGCTACGTACCGAAATAGGTCAACACAGCGGCCCCTTCAGACCTTTACATTTCAACGCCGTGGTGTCTGTCAACATGACGGGTGAGTTATCAAAACTCAGACACAAACAACACGACCGAAAAAATGTATCAAGGCTGCTCGAGTGAAGAAGTATGATGTCAACAAAGACGAGGAGAGTTATTTATTACGTCTTTCACACTTTGCAGAAAAGTCCGTAAGTGACCCCCCCCCCCCCCGCTGTGAGGTGCATGTGTGAACAACCAGATCAGGAGCAGACCTCAGAGATTTCATGTGTGATGTCACTCTCCAGGTTTGTTTTTATTTCTCACTTCATCTCTCTACAAAATAAAAGCCTCCCTTTAATTCCTCACATCCTGTCTCTGTTTGTGGTCTTCTTCCTGTTGGGACCTCGGAGACCTTCCACTCTTTGTTGATTCTAATATTCACCACGTTGTGACTCACAGTTAAACAAAGTGGAATATTATAGGTTTGGATTTAAGTCTCTCTTACTCAGACTTTCTCCACTCTCTGAGTCACGCTCAAGTTTTTATCAGCAGCACGATCTAAAGGACTCTTCTGTTTCGGTCGTTCCCACTTTCATCCACAGCTGCAGTTAACCACGACGCGCATGCATCAAATTATTACGAGTGGTTTCAGGAACACAAACATTCCCTACACATGTTGTGATATATATAATATGACTCACTAACGTTGTGCTCTACCAAATCTATTCTTCAAAACATCAGAAGTGTACCGAGCCCTGAAGTCCCAGAATGTGATTTATTATTACATTTAATGTGGAGAAGTTAATTATCTTGTGCACACAAGATCATTTTGTGTGAAAACAAGATATTATCCAGTGAACACCAGTTATCCACTAACATGTGCGCTGACATTATAATCTGAGGGAACAAGTCGAAGATACAATATTTTGCGCTTAAGTCAGATGATAAGTGATGATAAGCAAAAACAAGATATTACCTTGAGCAGAAGCTGTTTCTGTTTTCACACTTGTATGTTGTGTGCACAAGATTAAAACTTGTGTGCAGAAGTTAACAACTTGTAGGAACAAGTTTCAAGTTTGATGAAAACTTGTGAAAAACAAAACATTATCTTAAGATGTTTATGTTGTCATTGAGCCTGTGCAAGATGAATAACTTGTGTGCAGACGTTTTAATCTTGCGCACAAGATAATCGTCCTGTGGGAACTACTTACTGTATCATGGGAACAAGTGGGAAGACGAGCAACATTATTAAATTGTTTGCAAAAGATAATTTAGTCGTGCGCAAGAAATATCTTGTGCAGGAGTTATCTTGTGTCCACAAAGTAAGTAACAAGTTTTCAGATGTTTTTATCTTGTGCACACAAGATGACTGTCATGTGGGAACAAGTCATCTGCAAGAAATATCTTGTGCAGGAGTTATTATTTTGTGTGCACAAGATTATTATCCTGTGGTAAAAGTTACTACATTGAGCCCACAAGTTAGAGTAGAACAAGTCATATGCGCACAAGATATGTCATCAAACTTGTGTGCACACTGTTTTGTTTTTTACTGTTGGGGATTCAGGAGCTCCTCACACCTGAGTTTTTTGGTAGTTTTGACACAAATATGATGTGATAAATATGTAATTTACAAATAAAAACAATGCTACATTTATTCATATAGTGTTGTGATGTTTGCACAATGAGTAAAGTCACACATAGCACCATGTTCCCCATGTTTCAGCAGCTCTGGAGCGTGGATCAGTCAGTGTTTCCCCGGGTGGAGCAGTGTGGAGCAGCAGTGTGGAGCAGTGTGGAGCAGTGAGGAGCAGCAGTGTGGAGCAGCAGTGTGGAGCAGTGTGGAGCAGCAGTGTGGAGCAGTGTGGAGCAGCAGTGTGGAGCAGTGTGGAGCAGCAGTGTGGAGCAGTGTGGAGCAGCAGTGTGGAGGAGTGTGGAGCAGCAGTGTGGAGCAGTGTGGAGCAGTGTGGAGCAGCAGTGTGGAGCAGCAGTGTGGAGCAGTGTGGAGCAGCAGTGTGGAGCAGCAGTGTGGAGCAGCAGTGTTACTTACTCTCTGCGGTGGCGGGCCGGAGGCAGGACGACAGACCCAGCATCAGACCCCAAAACAAGGTCAAGCGGATCCTTTCCACTCGAGACCTCATTCCTGGATGAGTAAATCCTCCCAAATCCTGCAGATAAATAAGCCACGGGGAGGAAACGTGGGCAAAAACTGCTCAGAATTCCTGCAGAAAAAAATGGTTTTAATGTGCAGCCAGCACCTTGTAGCTGTTAGCCGGCTAATGCAGCTAACAGCAGCTACATGCAGGATAGCAGGGGGAGAGTCCAGTGGTGCTCTGAAATCACCGATTCATTCCTCTGGGCAGAACATATGCACTCATAGTTTTATTTATTCTTGCCAAAAACAGCACCGCACTGACGTGAAGGCTGAAACCAATGCGGCTAAAGTTGCAGCGGCGGGGATTCCTCTGTAATCCGCATCTTCACGCTCCATATCTGGAGGAAAAACAGTCCGACGTCCCGCTGCTGCTGGAGGATCCTCAGGAGGCAGAAAACCCCTCAAAACGCGTTAAATCGGGATGGAAAGAGGCGCAGTACGACTTGATAAATCAGCACAGACACCTTGTGTGTTTACAACGACGTTTCATTGGAAATATCCAGGATAAAAATCAGGTTTCAGACCGCAGCCTCCGTCTCCTCCTCCTCCTCCTCCTCAGCCGCTCATCACGCACACACGCACCGCGTTGTTGTGGTCGCTGTAATTCACCTTCATGTCAGCGGGAAACCGAGGATTTCCCTCTAATTCTTCCGTTAACGGCCAGACAGTCGGTTAACTAACGTCCTCCGTCGACAGAGAGGTGTCGGGGCAGCGTCGTTAGTCCGCTAAACACGCAGGTACACACACCGTCTCCTCCGCTCAGTCTGCAGTCTGACTATAAACACGGCGCCGTGCGCAGAGATCGTCTCTATTTGTGAAGATGAATCACTCGGTGCCTCCAGTCTGTGGAAGTGGGCGTCGCTTTGACTGCAGTTCAGCCACCATAGGGGCAGCAGTTACCATAGTGACAGGTTTGGGACTCATCACAAGAAAGTCTGTTTTTGTCAACAGTGTCGTTGACAGAATTAACTGCGAAGTATAATTACCATTAATTTGAATTATCAAATTGTAGAAGATGGCCTTTTTCCCTGTGAAACTGTAAACAGTGGCTGAAGAAGTGGGTATACTCTTCCCTCCAAATGTGTTGGGAGTGACCCGTCAAGCAGAAGATAAACTGTTATAAACAGTGACATGTAACAATAACTCATTAACATTCATTTAGTATAGGCTACATACCTTAGACTGTAAATAACAATATATATATTAACAGTCTATGGTACATATAAGTCAATTAGAGAGTTGGAAGGTCATCATCCCTTCACCATTCTAGGAATAAAATTGGAGCAAACTACTGCTTATTGTCAATCAGTCAATGATGTGAATAACAAGAGATTTAAAAGTGGGTAAACACCATATGTATGTATGTATGTATGGAGACTGAATAAATAAGTGTATATAGGCTACTCTGTATACCTGCTTATACCCTGCACTACACCACTGGATATAAAGTGTAACCTCGTTGAGCTAACTTCAATACAAAAACAAAAACACTGTTTTTTACTTAAATGTGCTTGTTCGTCGTAAGCAGACGGAGTGAGACCTCTGTGTTTTTTGTAGTCCTCTCTGCTAAACCGCTGAAGCGACTCCGTTAACGACGCGGTTTGAATGAAAGCCGGGATGTTGATCCAGGATCAGGGTTGTTTTTGCTGCTCTCGTTCAAAACAAACGGAGGGATTCCGACACAAAGATCGTGTCTGTCTGCATCACCTGTGATTACACGCTCAACAGGTGTGTCTGTGCAGAGTGCTGCAGGTCTGTCATCAATGCCAAATATCACATAACGTACTATTTAAATCAGCCAACACTAATCCTTAATATGTTTTATATCCAGATAACATTACAGCAGTTATCTTACATCATAGGATATATTTCTGTGTACTTATGATATATTAAAACACTCATATTACATTTCTACAAACTACAAAAACAGAACATTGCATAGCTCATCTGAAATCCTCAACCAGTCTGCAATGAAAAAAACAAAAACAAAGATCGTTTAAAAATATTGTTTCCTAAATCAAAAACCACTTCAGAGATTTGAAACGGGTGAAGGACTTTAACGGAAATAACCACAGAACATTTTGGAAAATCCCCTTTAATGCGTTTTGATCATTTGATATGAAGACATGTTTGTTTGGCAGCAACAACGTCGAGTTTCCTCTAGAAGAAAAAAAGGCGCCGAAATGCTGCCATCTTGCGGCCGGAGCACTGAACTGCAGCCTTCTGATCTGAACAAGAAAGAGTAAAAAACTCATTTGTTGGAGAAAATTTAAGGCACGGTTGGTTATTTTCTCCAGATCCAATTTTTAAGATTTTGTTTGAAATTGTCTTTAGGTCCTGACAGAAATGAATAACTCATGTTCTCTGAAAAAGGAACAAAGAAAAAGAAAGATCTCGGCCGATATATCTGATTTTTTTCTCTTTCTCCTGATATTGGTATCGGCCTCAAACATCTCAAATCAGTCGGGCCTCACTTCTAATCTCTCTGACCTTTGAAAAACACATCTTCACCACGGACACTCAGACCAAACGATCTGATGCTCCTGACTGTCCTGAGGTCGAGGTTGACCCAAGGCCTCACACCGCCTGTTTTTAAATCTAACCTTAAAACACATTTTTATGGCTCCTGGATCTGCGTGAGAGTCCCATCCTATTTGTCTCAATGCTTTTCATCCTGCTGTTTTTACAAACTGTGTTTTTTAAATGTGCTTTATGAATACATTTGGATTCTGTGCCATCCTTTTTTAATCACGGGAGGTTGTAGTAAATATAGACCGCTAACAGCGAGGGGGGGCAATCGTACTTGAGTACAGCATGGTACATTTGGCCAGTGTGACCGCGCCCTAAGACGCTCACTTTGTTTGACACTCAGACTGGTACAGTTGCGACGATGGTCTGAGGTCTGAGGTCCAGGCTGAGGAAGTGGAGGGGGGGAGCATGCTGTGAGAGAAGCAGACAGTAAACAGAACCATCCATAGAGGAGCCCCTGACAGTTTTGATTATCCCTGTAATTACAGGCTGCTTTCATCACTTCACTTCACAGAGCACAGAGGCATTATTGGAGCGCTGCACATTACCTCAGCTCTGGCAGGCCGCACTCGGCATCCGTCACAATCCAACAATTAGCACCGGGGGAGAAAAAATGCACATTAAAAAATGAAGTGAATATCAGTGGCCACCCAAGAGTCCAGATACAGTGAGTCACCCTCTAACAAGTGCACACTGTACCAACATGACCTCCCTGTGCCAGAGAATGTTGTGCCTGTCCACTTGGATTTGTTAAGTCCCCATTAAAGTCCCCATGAAGGCAGCCGGCGGGCCCACCTACCTCGACGGTCCCGGTGGAGAATCCATTCTCGCACTGCACTCATGTGGAAATAAGCCTGTTTACCACCAACGGGTCACACATGCTAATGAGCGTCTGTTTGTTTTCCAGCGTGCTCATGCAGGAGGAAGGGAATTTTAGAGGGGGAAATAATAGATGATATGCAGACAACGGCCCGGGTGGCTTTGCCCCCGCGCGCTAATGATGAAAAACTGCAGAACAGAGAATTAATGGATATGAAATCAGAACAGGAAATGTGCTGCTTCTGATCACACACACATTTACAGGATGTCCACTGGCCTGGTTTGATAGAAGGTGGTGTGATGCTGGCCTGAGGATCACCTGATGCTCTGACATTTGACCACCGGCCAATCAGCTCCGTGCCCACGACTGAACCCGGTCTGAAGACTTCAGAGTTAGTTTAAACTTACTGTTCTGCTGCTGCTTTAGTTCAGTCTCTTCTGGAGCTCACTCAACGTGTTTTCAATGTTTCTCTCCGCTTACTGTTCATTGTTTTCCTGTTGTGTGCACCTAATGTTTACCTAGGGCTGGGCGATAAATCCATTTTACAGATAAATTGTATTTGTGGAAAATTTAGATTTTAAAAATAACTTCGCCGCTCCTCTTGGGTTCCTGTAGTTCACAAACCCTCCCCTCTCGTTTAGTTTCTATAAAATGGCCGACTGACCCCATGTATGAGCCAATCAGAGGCCTTAAGGGCCTTTCAGATAGGATGCGGACGGTGCAGAGCAAAAGGGGAGAGCGCACACACAACCAAAAAGCAACGTTGCCCGTTGCTAGGTGACCAAAATAATAGTCGACCATAACAACACAAAACAACCCAAACTCTGTCTTCCTCTGGAGAGGCGATAAACATGCCGGCCTCTACAGCTAAAGGTAATGTTCCTGAACGCAGCGGTGAGCAGAGGGATCTTAGTCTTCTACTCTGTAACGATCCTTCATGAGACAATAAGTCGGTAGTTTATGTTTACACCAGATATATCTACAGACCACTTTCTGTACATCAGAAACATGTTTTTTTTTTTAAATAGATTTTTGGGCTCCCCGTGCCTCCAATGGAGAGACAGGACATCTTAACAAGTCTAATCCAAAGACGAAGCGTGTCACATTTCTGTCTGATGTTTGGAGGCTTCCATCCTGTTTCTCCATCCACAGCCAGGACTGATGTAAATGTATGGACCATGATTCTACTGATCCATTACTCATGAGGTTTTGCACACTTTAAGGTGTATTTTAAAACATTATAAATAAAAGGGACTGATGTGTTTTTAGTTATCTTTGTGAACACCAGGGAGCGATGAGCACCTTCCCAAACACTGAGGCTGACAGGAACCACCATGATGTGGCTGCAGCATAAACTATTTACTGATTAAAACATAAAATTATTAAAAATGAAGGAATACCATTTGTTGTTAAAGCTGTCAATCAAAGACTGGTGCTGACCAAACAACTGTACAGATGTCTCTTGAAAAGGCGGCAGACTCTGTACATGAACTGACCGACCTGCTGCAAGAAACCAGTTAAAGGAGCAGTATGTAACTCTGACACCTAGTGTTTAAAATGGGCACTGCAGTCCAAATTCTAAACATCATAGAAAGCTGTCCCCCCCCCCCCTCTCTAGAGTGGATGCTCACTCAGGTCACCATGTGGTGGACTCTGAAGCTTCAGTGTTTATCCAGCTCTGCATGGGTCTGTAAACCTTTCTGTGTTCTAACCTCTCTCCATTTTTCAAAAGCATCTCCAATATTGATCCTAGTTTGAGCACGTTTCTGCTCGTGGAGCTTATTAGAAACATGCAGAGGCTTTTTAGGTCGGGTACAATCACTTCTATCTGAACCACTTCTCTTGACCGCTTCCATCGCTGCAACACCTGTTGACCTGATAACTGCTCTCATATCTGACAAACCGAGGGGCGTCCAAAACGGCCGTGTTGGGGGGGTCTTAAAAGCGCCTACCTTCTCTGGTCCAAACAAATCCAGAGCATTCAGGAGCAGAATCTAAAGTTAGAAGGAGGACATACTGGCTGCTGCATTGTTGTCAGAGAAGCCAGCACTTCAACATGTTTCCTTAATGATCAGAGAGTCAGATACCTTTATCATCTCACTCTTGTTGTGAAATCTATTATGTGATAATTGATGTGATGCAGAGTCGAGCCAGTCTTCCTCTCACTGATGAAACAATAAGAAGTTCATGATGTTTCTTATTTGTGGAGACAATCAGACCGTTGACTCAGTTGATCCACGTCGGAGGTCGCGATTTGTAAAGCGGTGAACAAAACAAATCCTTGAAGGGTGTCGGTCTATTTACGACCATTGTTCCTTTTTGTTTACACATTATTATTTTTCATTGCGTGTTGCTCTAAGAGACCCGCTGCTTTGTTCCATGAATGTTTTTTTTGATGAGATTCTTACACGACATCACAGCTTTGAGATCTCAAGGCAGCGCGAGGCGGCCAACAAAGGTACAAAGGGTTCACTGATCATGTTGTGCCTCAGTCGTTGGTGCATTAGTCACAAAGACTAGCGAAATGATGTAATGTGGCAGGAAATGCATGCGGCCTTATGAAGCTACACAAAGCCTAAATAACCGTCTTGACAAAAACAAAAACATGATGAGCTTCGCTGAACTGCTGTAGAGCTTTTGTTTTGAATGTTACTGTTGTGTTCAAAGTCTGAAAGCGTATCTCGCCATTGCGTTTTAACACAGACTGTAAATATTAGTGGATAAAGCCTGAGTGACGTCCCCCGTCTGTTCCTGCAGGGGGCGCTGGAGTCCCATCGATGGCGGTCTCCATGCTGGAAATGCTGTCTCAGTCTAACTTTGAGTCAACCTAACGACAGGCTGAGAGCTGGAGCTGAGGCGGGTTTTAAACCTCCTGACAAACCGTTACACCGCGCCCACCTGTCAATCAGGTCAGCTACACGCCTTATTGTGAATAACTCTTATCCTTCATCAAATCAAAACTGATGAGTCATCAAAACATTCACCCCCCGTACAGTGTGTGTCCATCCAGACATGAGCTAATCACACCTATTTGGTTTTTTGAACCAGACTGTAAACATGTTCATCTCTGCTGTAAAAACAGGCTTTTTAGAATGGGTGTGTATGTGAC
>NC_089197.1:1211659-1268266 GCF_963930695.1 Labrus bergylta
CTGTCAGTCAGACAGTCATTTCCCTGACCGGGTTCAGTTCACCGCCACACAGAGCGGGTCCTAACTGCTCAGTAAAATATCGATTTTTTTAAAATCTTGTTTCAGTCTCATCGGTGGCTCGGACTACAAGCTGATCTACCGACACTACGCGACCCTCTACTTCGTCTTTTGCGTGGACTCGTCGGAGAGTGAGCTCGGCATCCTGGACCTGATCCAGGTCAGCTTCCAGTTTTGTTTAAGACATTTACAGACATACAGACTCCACTGACTCTTTTTCTGTTTTTAGAGGCTTTTCTATCAACACAAAGTTGTTCTGAGTCATGATCACCTTTGTGCTATGATAAAACAGACAGGATTGGTCTCTCCAGGATAACAACCTAACCACCATGTACAAAGAATTACTACTTTATAGTGTTATAAATATTAGACAGGGCTCTCCACCAGCAGCATCAAAACTCCAAATGAGGGACTAATCCTTAAGACGAGTGTACACTGTACGATTTCAGCACGATTTAGTCCTCGTGTTTTGAGTCGTACGACTGATTTTGAAGTGTGTCTAAATTTCAGCACTATCAGACATCATTAATCGTGCAATTTTTGCCGGTGTGTGTATTTGAGCCTCGATGAGAAAACTGAAATCCACAGATCTGTTGGCGGTTGTACAGCGTGAGCTCTCATTGGTGGGACTCGACTTTGTTCCTTTGTTTACATTTGATCCTCTCTGTATTCATTCAGCTGTCCAAGCTGTTGAATAGAAGACACTTAGTTCCCCCCCTTGAGATAATAAATAAGCCCCTCCCATTATTATATCTGTGTTGGGTTGGTTTTAAAAAGCAGTCTGGTTGCTTTTTACGCTGCTGCTGGTAGGAAATGAAACTCTCCTTTCGGTGATCTCGTGGAAATTGTTCATGATAAGACGTCGTAAACATGTGAGTGGGGAAACCCTGATGTCAGAGACCCGGTCGTTATGTTCTCTCTTATCAGGTTAACTGGTCCCATGTGGGGAGAAACACACGACACATTACACTTCCATTAAAAACAAGTGCTCCATAAATGTGTGACAGAGTGACTCATCATGCTCTTCACAGCCAGTCGTTATGTCCCGGGTCGAGGGGAACACAGACGCGGCATGATGATGTCACACTCCGAAGAACGGCAGCAGCACTTCAGGTTGAACGTAGCGGAGCGGCGCCCAAAACTACAAACACAAGTTGACTACAGAAGCCCAAACCTTTCCTAACATGGAAAACAAAGTAAAGTTCCTTCTCTCGTCTCCTCAACAAAAAAACAGAAAAACAAAATGGCTTATGTTAAGGACGTCTGGCAGAGTGGAAGCAAGACTTTTGTGCAGGTCGGCCATTTTTATTCTCGCTAGTGAAGGAGTGATGTCTACCGGGAAACTCGGGGGGGCTCATTGCATTTAAAGAGACACACACACCAAAACGGAGCGTTCTGAGAGAGCTGGTTTCTACAGGGTCACAAACCTCCTCTGGTGCTTGATTCATGTTATATTTTGACCAAAGCACAGCACAGATGTTTCATTTAGACCACAGGGGGGCTGTTTGAAAAGGTGGAGGAGGGGACTGTTTGAAAAGGTGGAGGAGGACTGTTTGAAAAGGTGGAGGAGGGGACTGTTTGAAAAGGTGGAGGAGGACTGTTTGAAAAGGTGGAGGAGGGGACTGTTTGAAAAGGTGGAGGAGGACTGTTTGAAAAGGTGGAGGAGGGGGACTGTTTGAAAAGGTGGAGGAGGACTGTTTGAAAAGGTGGAGGAGGACTGTTTGAAAAGGTGGAGGAGGGGGACTGTTTGAAAAGGTGGAGGAGGACTGTTTGAAAAGGTGGAGGAGGACTGTTTGAAAAGGTGGAGGAGGACTGTTTGAAAAGGTGGAGGAGGGGACTGTTTGAAAAGGTGGAGGAGGACTGTTTGAAAAGGTGGAGGAGGGGACTGTTTGAAAAGGTGGAGGAGGGGACTGTTTGAAAAGGTGGAGGAGGACTGTTTGAAAAGGTGGAGGAGGGGACTGTTTGAAAAGGTGGAGGAGGGGACTGTTTGAAAAGGTGGAGGAGGACTGTTTGAAAAGGTGAAGGAGGGGACTGTTTGAAAAGGTGGAGGAGGACTGTTTGAAAAGGTGGAGGAGGGGACTGTTTGAAGAGGTGGAGGAGGGGACTGTTTGAAGAGGTGGAGGAGGGGACTGTTTGAAAAGGTGGAGGAGAGGACTGTTTGAAAAGGTGGAGGAGGACTGTTAGAAAAGGTGGAGGAGGACTGTTTGAAAAGGTGGAGGAGGGGACTGTTTGAAAAGGAGGAGGAGGGGACTGTTTGAAAAGGTGGAGGAGGACTGTTTGAAAAGGTGGAGGAGGAGGACTGTTTGAAAAGGTGGAGGAGGAGGACTGTTTGAAAAGGTGGAGGAGGACTGTTTGAAAAGGTGGAGGAGGGGACTGTTTGAAAAGGTGGAGGAGGGGACTGTTTGAAAAGGTGGAGGAGGAGGACTGTTTGAAAAGGTGGAGGAGGAGGACTGTTTGAAAAGGTGGAGGAGGACTGTTTGAAAAGGTGGAGGAGGAGGACTGTTTGAAAAGGTGGAGGAGGAGGACTGTTTGAAAAGGTGGAGGAGGACTGTTTGAAAAGGTGGAGGAGGAGGACTGTTTGAAAAGGTGGAGGAGGAGGACTGTTTGAAAAGGTGGAGGAGGACTATTTGAAAAGGTGGAGGAGGAGGACTGTTTGAAAAGGTGGAGGAGGGGACTGTTTGAAAAGGTGGAGGAGGACTGTTTGAAAAGGTGGAGGAGGACTGTTTGAAAAGGTAGAGGAGGAGGACTGTTTGAAAAGGTGGAGGAGGACTATTTGAAAAGGTGGAGGAGGAGGACTGTTTGAAAAGGTGGAGGAGGACTGTTTGAAAAGGTGGAGGAGGACTGTTTGAAAAGGTGGAGGAGGGGACTGTTTGAAAAGGTGGAGGAGGACTGTTTGAAAAGGTGGAGGAGGACTGTTTGAAAAGGTGGAGGAGGGGACTGTTTGAAAAGGTGGAGGAGGGGACTGTTTGAAAAGGTGGAGGAGGGGACTGTTAGAAAAGGTGGAGGAGGGGACTGTTAGAAAAGGTGGAGGAGGGGACTGTTAGAAAAGGTGGAGGAGGGGACTGTTAGAAAAGGTGGAGGAGGGGACTGTTAGAAAAGGTGGAGGAGGGGACTGTTAGAAAAGGTGGAGGAGGGGACTGTTAGAAAAGGTGGAGGAGGGGACTGTTAGAAAAGGTGGAGGAGGGGACTGTTTGAAAAGGTGGAGGAGGGGACTGTTAGAAAAGATGGAGGAGGGGACTGTTAGAAAAGATGGAGGAGGGGACTGTTTGAAAAGGTGGAGAAGGGGACTGTTTGAAAAGGTGGAGGAGGGGGGTAATATGTCCTCTTTAAAGGAGAGGGGATGATATGTTCTCTTTAAAGGAGAGGGGATGGTATGTTCTCTTTAAAGGAGAGGGGATGGTATGTTCTCTTTAAAGGAGAGGGGATGATATGTTCTCTTTAAAGGAGAGGGGATGATATGTTCTCTTTAAAGGAGAGGGGATGATATGTTCTCTTTAAAGGAGAGGGGATGATATGTTCTCTTTAAAGGAGAGGGGATGATATGTTCTCTTTAAAGGAGAGGGGATGATATGTTCTCTTTAAAGGAGAGGGGATGATATGTTCTCTTTAAAGGAGAGGGGATGATATGTTCTCTTTAAAGGAGGGGGGATGATATGTTCTCTTTAAAGGAGAGGGGATGATATGTTCTCTTTAAAGGAGAGGGGATGATATGTTCTCTTTAAAGGAGAGGGGATGATATGTTCTCTTTAAAGGAGAGGGGATGATATGTTCTCTTTAAAGGAGAGGGGATGGTATGTTCTCTTTAATGAATCATGAAGACATTGTTATGACTCTCGACGTCCTCTTCTCTGCAGGTGTTTGTGGAAACACTGGATAAATGCTTTGAAAACGTCTGTGAGCTGGATCTCATCTTCCACATGGACAAGGTGAGTGTGAACTCTGACCTTTGAGCGTTTCTGCTGCAGCGGCGAGCTCAGAGGTTACATGGCACTGCAGCACGGTTTGACCACATATGTACAACGTTCATACACAGGGATGACGCACTTTGTGGGTGGAGCCAAACTGGTGGCAGAAAGTCAGCTAGGATTGATTTAATTGGTGATACGTCGGCAGAAGCTGATTTTAATGACCCTTGTTTACAATCAAAATAACGTTAAACATCCTACTTCGCTGCTCGCTTCCCGATTATGAGAAGAGACATTAACGTTACAAGGAAGAGTTTATGGAGTCACAAAGTACGTTTGAAGAGATTTTGCAGCTTGTTCACAATGATGTAAACAGTGGTGACCTGTGAAGAAAAAACGAAACATGAATCCTGGTGGTTATGAATCTGATGGAAACTGGAGATAAAAATCAAGCAGTAACCTCCGGTGTTGAAACATGAAGCCGATGCTGAAGTGTAAAATCCTGCAGTTCCTGGAGTGTCCACTAGAGGCTGGCTGCAGAAGCACAGGAAGTCACATACACACCCATTCTAAAAAGCCTGTTTTTACAGCAGAGATGAACATGTTTACAGTCTGGTTCAAAAAACCAAATAGGTGTGATTAGCTCATGTCTGGATGGACACACACTGTACGGGGGGTGAATGTTTTGATGACTCATCAGTTTTGATTTGATGAAGGATAAGAGTTATTCACAATAAGGCGTGTAGCTGACCTGATTGACAGGTGGGCGCGGTGTAACGGTTTGTCAGGAGGTTTAAAACCCGCCTCAGCTCCAGCTCTCAGCCTGTCGTTAGGTTGACTCAAAGTTAGACTGAGACAGCATTTCCAGCATGGAGACCGCCATCGATGGGACTCCAGCGCCCCCTGCAGGAGCAAGTTCTTTTCAAAGTTTCTGTACTCTTGGATACTACAGATGGTTAAAATAATGAGACCGTACTGTTTTAAAAACATGTGGTATCACAGTCTCAAGCCTTGGTGTAACGTCAACAACCTTATTGTTCACACATCGACCTCACTGACGAGTTGTTCTGTGAGGCCGGCAGAGTTCAGACTGTTTAGTGTCAGGTTGAAGTGATTGAGACGTTTGGCTTCTCACATTCAGCTCCTCTGGGCAACGTCTAGATAAGCTCAGCTTTAACTCTTTAACATGTGATGTGGATTTAAGATGAGGATGAATGAGCTGTGAAGAGAAATGTAAAACATGAACAAGATGTTCTTACCTGTTCAATATTTCAATAACAAAATGAAATACACTGAAATTAAAGAATATAAAAGTGTGCAGATCAGGTAGAACTCACAAGCTGTTTTCACACATGCACTCCTGAAAATATCTAGATCATTTCAGGAGTCAGCTCACTCTGACCTTCTGCAGAATAAATACGAGGAGGCTGGAGGAGAAACTCCGGGTGAAGAGAGAAACATTCAGATGTTTGAGTGATCACATGACGCTCAGCATGAAAAACTTCAGGAGGTTTTCAGGAGTTTTGTGCAGGTGTTTGAGGGCTAACAGTTTCTGTTCTTGTCTGCTCCAATATTTTTACACAACGTGTGTTTGCAACACGTCACTCTGCCTCAATAGTTCCTCTTTTTCCTGTGATTATTTCAGACTCTTTCCATGTGTTTACTGTGAGCATGTTCTGTGCAGCTCGATCATACAGCCAGCTGCTGTTCAGGAACATCTGCACAGAGAGAGTATCAAACTGTGATCCTCTGATCGCTGATCACATGATTCTGCAGCCCTGATACTCCCCCTCATCCTCCTCCTCCTCTTCCTCCTCCTCTTCCTCCTCCTCTTCCTCCTCCCCCCTCCCCCTCATCCTCCTCCTCCTCTTCCTCCTCCTCCTCCTCCTCCTCCTCCCCCTCCCCCTCATCCTCCTCCTCCTCTTCCTCCTCCCCCTCATCCTCATCCTCCTCCTCCTCTTCCTCCTCCTCTTCCTCCTCCTCTTCCTCCTCCCCCTCATCCTCATCCTCCTCCTCCTCTTCCTCCTCCTCTTCCTCCTCCTCCCCCTCCCCCTCATCCTCCTCCTCCTCTTCCTCCTCCTCTTCCTCCTACCCCTCATCCTCCTCTTCCTCCTCCCCCTCTTCCTCCTCCCCCTCCTCCTCCTCCCCCTCATCCTCCTCCTCCTCTTCCTCCTCCCCCTCATCCTCATCCTCCTCCTCCTCTTCCTCCTCCTCTTCCTCCTCCTCTTCCTCCTCCCCCTCATCCTCATCCTCCTCCTCCTCTTCCTCCTCCTCTTCCTCCTCCTCTTCCTCCTCCCCCTCCCCCTCATCCTCCTCCTCCTCTTCCTCCTCCTCTTCCTCCTACCCCTCATCCTCCTCTTCCTCCTCCCCCTCTTCCTCCTACCCCTCATCCTCCTCTTCCTCCTCCTCCTCTTCCTCCTCCTCCTCCCCCTCATCCTCCTCCTCCTCTTCCTCCTCCCCCTCCTCCTCCTCCCCCTCCCCCTCATCCTCCTCCTCCTCTTCCTCCTCCTCTTCCTCCTACCCCTCATCCTCCTCTTCCTCCTCCCCCTCTTCCTCCTACCCCTCATCCTCCTCTTCCTCCTCCTCCTCTTCCTCCTCCTCCTCCCCCTCATCCTCCTCCTCCTCCTCTTCCTCCTCCTCTTCCTCCTCCCCCTCATCCTCCTCTTCCTCCTCCTCTTCCTCCTCCCCCTCATCCTCCTCCTCCTCTTCCTCTTCCTCCTCCCCCCTCCCCCTCCCCCCTCCTCCTCCTCTTCCTCTTCCTCCTCCCCCTCCTCCTCCTGCTCATCATCATGATCCTCCTCCTCCTCATCTTCCTCCTCCTCCTCCCCCTCATCCTCCTCCTCCTCTTCCTCGTCCTCTTCCTCTTCCTCCTCCCCCTCCTCCTCCTGCTCATCATCATGATCCTCCTCCTCCTCTTCCTCATCCTCCTCCTCCTCATCTTCCTCCTCCTCCTCCTCCTCCTCCTCCTGCTCATCATCATGATCCTCCTCCTCCTCATCTTCCTCCTCCCCCTCCCCCTCCTCCTCCTCTTCCTCCCTCCTCTTCCTCCTCCCCCTCCCCCCTCCTCCTCCTCCTCCTTCTTCCTCCTCCAATGGGAGAGCTCGTCCTCTGCCTGGGGGAGTCATGTTGTGAAACAGGAATAAAAGTATAAAAACACATCATTGTTGGTGGTTTCTCATTTCAAACATCACAGATAGTAAAAGTTAAACGGCCTTTAGTTTCTGTGCTGGTTCCTTCGATTGTTGCGGCTACAGCGAGGCCTCCCTTTCTCTTCTCTCTCTGAGCTGGACGAGAAGTGTTGCTGGAAACTAATCAGACACATCCACGGCCATCTTGATTGAATTTTCCCAGCAGGAAATTGACATCATGTGGTGCGGTGGGGTTTGGCTTGAGGAATGTGCCAAGATGAGACTTTGGAAGGTTTCTCATAGACTCTCTCCTGGGCAGCACTGACGTGTGGAAGTGTTTCTACACTCCTGCAGGCGTCTGAAACTCAGTACTCGTCTGTCCTGCACAAGGGCAGACTCTGAACGCCTCGTGTGATGTGTTAGAGACATCACTGATACAGTACAAGTGTTTGCACAGATAAAACATACGAATAAAGCTTTCTGAACTGCTGGAACGTGTGCAGCTCTCCACGTTTCCACTCTGTCATCTGTAACGTCGCTACAGGCCTCCAACAGAAGACGCTAGAAACATTTCCTGCCCGCAGGAATTCCTGAAATCTGAACTTGAAAGGGAAATTGAAACTGTGTGCTGGAGATGTTTCACAGACGTGACAAATCCCTCCAACATTAGATTCTGTACCTGCTTCATCCCGCTTGGAGCAGTTTTTTTTAGAAACAAACACAGAGGAGTGGAGGAGGGATTGTAAATGAGCAAACTGTCTTCAGCCTCAAACATCTGGTTGTGTTTAGGAGTCTGCCTTTGTGGGGTTTTTGTGTAATCCAGTTTTTAATGTTCAGGTCCTCTATCTCAGGCGACACGGACCAGACAGCAGCGGTCTTATTTGTGTGATGGGGCGGTGGGCTTTAACCTTCTGACTACAGTGCTTCCCAAAGTGTGGGCCGCGGCCCCCTGGTGGGCTGTGTGGCTACTGCAGGTGGGCCACCAATTTTAGAAATAACAGAAATATCACAATAATGATGATTTACCATGAATCAACACTTTAAGTGATTAGTGAGGTGTGTCAGGACTATTCATGGACATAATGTTCAGTAAACCTTTGTGTCTATCTTGTCATAATATCATGTTGTCATGTCCAATTATTTAACCCTTACTGAAAGTTATAGATGTAATCATAAACATTTTTTTTGTAACGGGCCCCGGAGTAAATTTGTATTTCAAAGCGGGCCGCGGCGGTCTGAAGTTTGGGAAAGGCTGCTCTACTAATGTCATGTTAAGATGTATGAAGGACAGTAAAACCCGAACTGCTGTGGAAAACACCCAAAAATGTAAACTTAAGTCACCAGCTGTGAGAGATCTGAGCCTGTTGTCTGGAGGCAAGGTGGTCGCAGCGTGGCGTTCTGTGTGTGAGTGACATGCTGTCTGCTGCAGAGCCTCGTTTTGTGTTAGTGAGCTTTCTTTGTATTGGTCCATATCCTGATGACTGTCTCCTGGGGTAACACCTCGAGAAGCCCCCTTCAGTCATGGAGATGTACTGTACATGGGCGCCTCGGCCAAATGTTTCCAGTCATTGGACACCGTGTATCACTGTGCGTTGAGATTTGTTACTGGTTGTAGACGCTTCACTCATCACTGTGACCTGTACACTAACTCAGATCGGCAGGTATATACACTGGCTGAAGCTTATTTATAAAGCTCTTCTTGGTTTGGTGCCTTCTTATTTATGTTCAGACCTTCAAAGAACCAGAAGCCACTATGCCACTAGTTTTCTCCAAAATGACTTGAAAATGGTGGAGCTCATTTCGCCTGAAGCCTTTGGCTCGATCTTAAAAGATAAAATACGTGAGACAATGGGACAGTGCCTGATGTGTTTCTGAATTGTAATCTGTGATCAAGATTCTGCACTTTATCTGTAAATCAATTTGCACATTGTAAATTGTTGTTCTCTCCTAACTTATTGTTTGTCTCTTTTATCCTGTAATGTTTTTGATGATGTGTGCTGCTGCCCTCTTGGCCAGGTCACCCTCCTGAGAGAGATCCTGATCTCAATGGGTTCTTTACCTGGTTAAATAAAGGTCCATCACTTTAAAGAGCGATGAGGATAGTAAACAATGTGAACAATGGCACGCCGTTTTGTTGTTTCCTGTGAAATCGTCTATAACAGCATGTTTTTATCAAAGATATCTAACAGCTGCTTCTGTCTGCAGGTCCATTACATCCTGCAGGAGGTGGTGATGGGCGGGATGGTGCTGGAGACCAACATGAATGAAATCGTGGCCCAGGTGGAGCTGCAGACCCGCATGGAGAAGTCAGAGGTGAGTCTGTGAGCCTCTCTTAAGGACCATGCTGATGTTTGTTTAGGGGTAACGGGTTCAGTTCTTCAGGTTGTTAAGGGGAAGTCCACATACAGCAGATAACTGTACGCTGTATTTTTAGATATTTTCACTTCCCTGTCCTTCAGCGTTATGTTTTTATCACGCTGTAACCACAGCGATGAAAAATGAAGACAGTGAGGAAGTGCAGAAAACTTCAGTTCCTCAATCGCGACTTGAGCAGTCGGAGCAAAAAAAAAAAAAGAAAAGATGCTGTGCTTGCTATCCAGGCGGCCCGCCTGCTCTCTCCTCATTGAAAACAACTAACTAACTAAAAAACGCTAGGTGGACACGTGGGCGGGGCTTAGAGCAATGCATACATTAGCATAGCTTGTGGCATGCTAAGTTGACGAGCGTCGGGACGTGTTGAAGCGGTTTCCGGCCCACTGCAGCTCCGTCTCTACGCCTTTTTCTAGATTGATGGAAAGTTAGGTTGAGGTGGCATTTCCAATATGGCCGCCACCATTTGGAGTTCAAAACTATGATGACAGCGTTCTGCTTGACATCTGATCTCTCATCCAACATGAGCCCCTTTTTAGACGGTGTCATCACTCCCACCTGATTGCTCGCAGTGAATTTTCCTGAATTTGCCCGCTCCAGGATGCTGTCGGGAAAAGTCCGGGAAACTCAGTCTGTTTGTGTTTACACATAACATGCAGCAAAAAGTTTGGAAATGTCAGAGAATCAGAATCAGAATCAGGATCAGGATCAGGATCAGGATCAGGATCAGGATCAGGATCAGAATCAGAATCAGAATCAGGATCAGGATCAGGATCAGAATCAGAATCAGAATCAGGATCAGGATCAGGATCAGGATCAGAATCAGAATCAGAATCAGAATCAGAATCAGAATCAGGATCAGGATCAGGATCAGAATCAGAATCAGAATCAGGATCAGAATCAGGATCAGGATCAGAATCTGGGTTTATTACCAAGTACATTTACACATAAAGGAATCTGACTTGGTGTATTGGTGCTAAACAATTAACAAGGAAATAAAACAGAACTAACAACAACTTAAATAATACAGAATAAGAAGATATTACAATATATAAAATAAAAAACACAAAATGTACAAAAGGTGTGATGTAGGAGCTGTGCAGTGGACTATGAGACAAAAAAAGGAGGAGGAGAAAGAAGTCCTTTGTCCTCCTAAAGACGTGTCAGTGATCACACACACGATGTCCATGAACCGTCTCTAAAGCATGTTGTTGTTTGTTTTTTGTCGTTCTGCAGGGAGGTCTGTCGGCTGCACCTGCTCGCGCCGTCTCCGCCGTCAAGAACATGAACCTGCCCGAGATTCCCCGCAACATCAACATCGGAGACATCAATATCAAAGTGCCGAGCCTCTCCCCGTTCTGAACCGAGCGCTCCAGCTGAGCTCTGCAGGGCCGATGTCCTCCTCCTGACGGAGCTCCACCTCCACCCAGAAACAAAAAAACAAACTGTTTTTATATAAATGTATCATGGAACCACAGCAGCTTCATCTCCCTCTTCCTCCAGATGAAGAATTTAAACAATAATGTCATTTAGATTCTAGCATCTAGAGCAACATAAACATGTGTCTACCTTCTGCTGTACGCTCTGTGTTGATCCCCCTCCACTGTCTCCTGATGAAAAATGACCTGTGTTGGACTTTTTGTGTATATCCTGGCCAACTCTTCCAAACCCTCACCGGTCCTCCTGACTCAAACGTTCCCCTCCCAGCTGCCTGACGCAGAACACTTCTCTGTAATAAAATCCTCTGGCTTCTGTGTTGGTCTCTGTAATCACTCCAACACATCTTCATCTCCTTCTTCCAAGAGTGTGTGGTGAAACACTCCGGGATCGGACTCCTCTGCTCAGCTCTTGTCACACTTTTATTTTTCCTTCCTTGTGATTTGTGAATAACATGATTGTCCTCCTGGGTGCTCATCGAATGTGAACGCCAAGTTTGAGAGAGTTAGGATATCGCCAACATCTGTTCAGAGAAACAGCCGACCTTGCAAAGACGACTTCTTCTTCTATGGATATTCAAGTGTTTGTATAAAGTGTGTGTATGTCTTATTGGCAGAATCTCTGTGTTACAAACATTCCTGTATTAAAGAAAGCAGAATATAAACGCCTGTGTCTGTGCTTTATTGTGCACCGCCCACTCGCCCACAGCAGCCTGGAGTTTTTCTTACTCTTCAGCAGGTAGTCGAGTCACTAAAGGCTCTGAACACCCTGCACCTCTGAGGATCACACGCAGCACTCTCTCCACCACAATGACTTAACAGTCTTGTTGATACAGCCGCATTCTTTCAGCTCCCCCTTTTCCAACCAATTTGAAGATTTCTGTTTTTTTTTTTCCTTTTCGAAAATTGAAGGGACTTTTTCCCTCCCTACAAAACGAAGCAGAAACCTGTGGTCGCTCTCGCCACCTCCCTCCTCCTCCTCCTCCTCCTCCTCCTCCTCCTCCCTCACAGATGCAGACTGAGAGTGTTTCACATCAGCCGGTGATCACTCCAGCTCAACTTCTCCGTCTCATGCCGGAGCAAAACCAGGGCTTCCAGTGGACATCCAGCGACGGGAGGGCTCGGTATGTACTGTTTTCCACTCGTCTGGCATGTTCATTTGTCCAACGTGGTCGAGGCCAAGTCACTCCTTTGGTCGCTCGTTTGTGTTTCCCTGAACAGCTTTTTGTAATATCCTGTTTGAGCTCTTTTTGGCTTCTGCAGAAATATGGAGCTGCTGCTTTCTCAGAATGTTTTCTCCTTCCTGACGGTAACATGAACGCCCTCTAAAGTTAACTTAAGTTGAGTCTTTTTTGGCTGCTTTCAATTTCAAATGAAAGCTGGAACATACTGTAATCAGAGGAGTAACCAGTGATATGAAACAGCTGAGTGCAGCTCTGAGATGCTTTTGTGCAGGACTCCCTTCATCGTGCGCTTGAATTTTCCAGAGTGACTTTGTGGCTCTGCATGAGTTTCTGAGTTGTCTGTCAGCGTGCAGAGTGAACTGGATGTAAACCAATGCTGATCTGTAGAGTGTGTGCAGAGCCAAGACAACACACTGCTGATAGTTTAGATCCCAGGTTCATGCGCAGGTGGAACGATAATGCAGAAATGTTTCCTTCACATTCTCCAGATAAAATGAACTAAATAAATAAAACAGCGAAATAATAAAGAAACAAAGAGGAGACGATAAGTTACGCAAACAGAACGAGTAGAGCCGGTGAGGCAGGTGTGACCTCCTCCCAGCTGACACTCATATTCACACTCCTGTGCACAAACACTTTAGAAGTGCTGACTCCTTACACACTGCTCCCAGGACGGAGAAGAGGAGTGTCTGCTGGAATGATAACATGACCCACAGGGGGGTCACATGATTCCTCTGTTGTCATTTTTTCACTCCATTAAAAATGTGTGATTTTGAACCCACAGGATAAACATTCCCACTCACATGATTAGCCCGCTCTCAGCCGGCTGGAGGGAAGCTTCTAATCACTTTGACGTTAGACTTTTTTCTCCTAAACAGGAGGCAGATTAAGTTCAACGCTTTACCTGTTAACCCCTGCCAGTGCTGGACAAAGTACACAGCTTCACGACTTGAGTCAAAGTAAAGATCCTCCTCATCAAATATGACTCCAACACAAGGGAAAGTTACTCATTCCAAAGATTACTTCACTTAAAGGTCCCATATCCTCCTCTTCCTCTTCAGTTTAAATAAGTGTCAGAGCTCCCCAAAACATGTGTGTGAAGTTTCTTGTTCTAAATCCACTCTGATCCTGTATTTGATCATGTCTATAAACCCCTCTATTTCAGCCCTGCTCAGAACAGGCTGTTTCTGTGTCTGTACCTTTAAATATGCAAATGAGCTGTGTCTGACCACGCCTCCAATAACAAACAATATCAGGAAGAACCAAAACTACCTGATGAGTGCAGAATGCGGAAAAGTCTGCATGAAAATGTCACAAAGATTGTTAAAGTCTCTGTGTCAGGCTCCAGTCAGCAACGTGTTTCTAAATAAAGCACATCTTATCAGAAGTCTCTCCGTATCATATCACATCCACTGTAAGTGTCCTCAATCATTAACAGGAAAAGGAAGGTTTTTATCAGAGTGTACACACTCCCTGCAACATGAACTCCTCACACGGGGTTTAAATATTTAAAGGTCACATATTCTGTAAAATCCTCTTCTCCATGTTCCTCTAACATGTGTCTCTAGTGCGTCTACAAACCCCCCAATGATGAGAAAAGTCCATCCTCTCCGTCTTCTGCCTGCTTCACTTTTCAGAAAATGTGTGCTCAAACAGGCCGTTTGGAGATTTCCCTTCATGACATCACAAAGGGCAGTAGCCCCTCCCCCAGGTGGGTGACACTCCCACAGCTAGGTGTTTGTTCTGCCCTCTGAGTCTGCCTTCTCACCGTAAACAATAGGACATGGAGCGAGAAAGACCGAGTACACCCCAAGCCCTTTCAGAGAGATATATCCAGTCTGGCCTGTGAACGCCCCGGGATCCCCCCAGGGGGAGCTGGAAAACGTTGATGTGGAGAGGGACTTACTTCACCTGTTACATCATGACAGCAAGCTTAGCATGGCGTCAGAGGTTTGAACATGAACTGTCTTTATCACCAGATTTTTCTCATTTATCAGAGAGATGGCTCAGCTGTAAACACTTTGGAAAAACTCAACTCCAGTCAAAGTCCAAGTCGCAGGAAGAACTTTACCCTACTACAGGCTGCCAGCAATAACACACTAACTTCCAGCTCAGATTAATAAGAAAATGAGAGCATTGAAAGTGTTAAATATGCCCGACAGTTTTAATTCAATTTAATTCAATTTATTTTGTATAGCTTCAACTCATAACAAGTGTTATCTCAAGACACTTACTCTTTGTCTGTTAACATTACAAAAGAGCAGGTAAAAAGACCTTACTCATTGTTATGTTACAAAAAGCAGGTAAAAGACCTTACTCATTGTTATGTTACAAAAAGCAGGTAAAAGATCTTACTCATTGTTATGTTACAAAAAGCAGGTAAAAGATCTTACTCATTGTTATGTTACAAAGATCTGGCCTATCCATCATGAGCACTTAGTACCCATATGTTTGAACAAACATTTAATTTTCTGTCGACAGTTGACACATTTGACTTACAATTGTATGTTTCTCATATTATCACACATGTATAATAATTAAAGGAAACATCCGTACATTCTACCCAATAGGAAGGAAAAGAGCGGGAAACACATTCTGGGCTCTTCAAATTGAAAACGTGACAAAATGTGCTCTGAGTCTGTGTCAGAATCCCTGCAGCTGAATCCTGAGCAGACACTGATACAGCGAATGATTCATAGATTGAAGAAAGTGTAAATCAGCTGCTAAGGCCAAAAGAATTATGTCACTGGTCAACTTTAGTACAGTTAATCGTTCTCTAATAACTCATTGCTTTTTAGGTAACACTTTACTTTAAAGTCGCACTCCCACTCGGCCCAGTTGTCCCATACCATGTTGAAGCAAGATTGTTCCCCCTCCCCATCCCCCCTCTGGCCTGCACTCACACTGCTCCAGGACTAACCGGGTCTGAGCACGGTTACCTCTATAAGGTCGTAATACAACACATGCATGGCTTTACATGATCCTGAAGCGTGCTCTGTTTACAAACAGGTAGAACAACACAAAGAATATGAGCGCTACTTTACTGACTTTGTGTCTTATTCTGAGTCATAGTAGTCGGATACAGACAGAACACTCCCGGGATTCTCCATAATGAAGGCTGTACAAATTTTATTCTGTGTTTGTGCTCCTGCATGAACTCTACCGTGCCGAGTTACACCTCTGCCAAACGTGCCAGGACCGAGGAAGTGTATCGAGCGTGAGCACAGATCAGAGCACGAGATGGACTTTTAGGGTGAAGCGTGCTTTGGCACCTTAAAGGTGCACTTGATATTTTTGTGGATATATCTTTAAATTCTGTCAACCATCTAAGAGTAATTATTCTTTTAGGTTTGTGAAGCTGTAATACATATGTGTAAGAGACCTCATAGCAGCAGAGTTATATTAGGACTGAGGTGTCTGTTGTGAGCTGAAAAGGAAATGTGACTGAAACTGAAGAAATGTACATGTCTGATATTTAAGAGTCAAGGTGATGTCTTCTTTCTTGCCTTTTAGAGATGTAATGAAGCAGACAGGAATTTGTAGGATGTACCTTCTAGCAGAATATAAGCAACACTGTAAAGATGAAGACTTTGCTAATGATTGTCAATGATTGTGAGATCTTGGTCAGCGTGGGTCAGCGATGGTCTGCACTTTGTCAGCCATGTGTGTTGTGTTTCTGTGTTGTCTGACCATGGCTGAAAAAATCTAAGATGATCTACAGTCTGTTTCACGATTTCATCATTGTTCATCTATTATAGAAACAACTCCCACCTAACAGTAGAGAAATGTGAAAGTTGGAGACGTATACAGATTCTGTGGTATATGTTCATTTCTCAAAACACAAACAGTCCTCAGAGGGAAAGTTGGTCCCTGTAACACTGTTTGAAGATAAAATGCTACAGGAGAATTTGTGGTGGTGGGTGTCCTGGTAGCTTTAATGCTCTGAACAGTGTTCAGGGACCCATTTTTTCTTAAAGTAAAGTTTGTGTATTCAGTATTCAGAATTGTTTCACTTCTCCAACTTTAAAATGTCACCAACAAAACTCCAAAGTGCACCTTTAAAGAGACAGAAGCTGAAATGAAGCATTTCAGGCAGAGGCTGAAATAAGGGATTTTACTGACGCCAGAATCAGTTAATATTACGTTTTTTGAGCTGCAGATGTCCCAACGCTGCTCAACAGGTGTCTGAGTGAATACAGGGGGGAGTTGTGATTGAATTTGCTTGGCTGTATGAAAAGCAGGTGATGAGGCTTGTGATGTGTATTAATAATTAATTGACTGAAAAGTGAGATCATTCTGCAGCTACAAAAAAAACAGTATTTCTACTTTTAACATCCATTTTATTGTGAACTCTGCTCACAGATTAAATAACTCCAGTTTGTGGTCTTTCTTTTCCTCCTCAGGTGTTATGAAGATGACTTTGTTGCCATGTTAATAGCTCAACCATTAACTGAGGAGGGAAGAGACCTGTAGAGCTGGACAAACACAGACTAAGACCCCCCCCCAGAGTCCTCCTCTGAGCGTCTGAAGCTAACATGGGGAAAGTCTACTACATCAGTAAAAATGTGGGCCTGGGGTTGCTCGCGTTGGCGGCCGTTGCCCTGGTTACAATATTAGCTTTGTCCATCGCCTACGACAAGGAGAAGGCCAGGAATCGAGGCACGTCTGGGGATGGGACAGGAGACAGCACCAGCATGCCTCCCACCACCTCCTCCACCCCAAAGGAGCCGTGGGACCGCTACAGACTGCCACACTCCCTCGTCCCCTCGTCCTACAACGTGACCCTGTGGCCCCGACTGACGCCCGACGAAAACAGCCTGTACATCTTCACCGGACGTTCTACCGTGGAGTTCAGATGTGTGAAGGAAACGGACCTCATCATCATCCACTCCAACAAGCTCAACCTCACCGACTTCAACGGTCAACTAGCTAAGCTAACCAGCCTTTCTGAAGCCACGGCGCCCGCCATACAGAAGTCCTGGCTCGTCCCGAAGACGGAGTATCTGGTTCTTCAGCTGCAAAGGACGCTAGCTGTCGGAGTGATGTATTCCCTTCACACTGAGTTTCTTGGAGAGCTGGCAGACGATCTTGAAGGCTTTTACAGGAGTGAATACACCGAGGACGGGGTGAAGAAGTAAGCATGACGGAGCTTCATTGTATTGCTCTTGGTGGTTGTTGATTTGCTGCTACAGTTTTCATCTTGGCGGAACTTTGGGGATTTGCCCTTCATAGATGTTTGTTTTATTTTGAAGGGGTTGTTGTACTATATGAGCATTGTGTTAATAGTAAGTGTATTAGCCACAGTAAATCCTGCTTTGCAGAAGAAACTGGCTGGAGTGCTGGCACAGTATCTAAGATGTATGACTGCTGCAGAGGAGGAAGCGAGGAACGTGGAGCTGGGGATCGAACCCCCGACCTTCCGGTTAAGTGACGACTGACGCTACCACTGAGCCACAGCCGCCCTAATATTTGGTGAATCATCCAGTAGTGCTCCAACAAGCTTACTGACAGCAACTAAACACATTTATAATTAATTATTTTTTTTAAATAATAATTATAAATATTATAATTATATTTTAAATAATTTTAAATGTTTATTTTATTTTATTTTATTTTATTTTATTTTATTTATTGGTGATAAGGTGAACAAAATGAAACAAGAATATATAGATATGACAACTAAAGCGAGAACAAACAAACAAAGACAAAAAATAAATAAATAAATAAAACAGACAAAATAGATACAAACTAGCAAAACATAAGCAAAGATACAGAGCAACAATACAGACAAAATACATTTAAATGAGATGAAAGTCAAGACATTTATAATTAATATAGTGTACACTTACTTGGACGTTGATTTGGATGTCAGTTTTGACGCCGTCTGCAGCGCTGCATCGCCTGTAGCTTCTGTGCCAGCACTCCAACCAGTTTCTCAATAAAGGGGCCATAATACCTTTACGATTGACAAAGTTCCTTAGTCTTAAATAAATTAACTTTTTCTTTCATGTTGCATTTGAACATTTTGCAGAGTGGTCGCGACCTCGCAGATGCAAGCGGCGTACGCCAGGAAAACCTTCCCTTGCTTCGACGAGCCGGCCATGAAGGCCGTCTTCAATGTGTCCATCATCCACGAGCGAGACATGATAGCTCTGTCCAACGGCAGAGAAATAGGTTTGTTTTAGAAACACGGACATTCAGCTCGGTCAAGTTTCTCCTGCTGCGTAACTCTCTGAGGGAACAAAGACTGTAAAAAAGAATGTGCAACTTTTTGATCCAGTAGATGTCGCCCTTGAGCCCCAGCATGAAACCAAAACAAACTGCTGTTAGGCCACGCCTCCTCCATACTGAAGCCTCCGCCCTCCTCCAGAGACACACCTCCAACCCCATTCCCTCTCGTCACAGCCCCATAATTAAGCGCAAGCTGTGATCACCTGTGTCCTGCGTTGTTGTGTTAGCATGCTAATGTTAGCGCTCTTTAGTTAGCTCGTAGCTTCACATTGTTGTGTTGGCATGCTAATGTTAGCACTCTTTAGTTAGCTCGTAGCTTCACATTGTTGTGTTAGCATGCTAATGTTAGCGCTCTTTAGTTAGCTCGTAGCTTCACATTGTTGTGTCAGCATGCTAATGTTAGCACTCTTTAGTTAGCTCGTAGCTTCACATTGTTGTGTTAGCATGCTAATGTTAGCGCTCTTTAGTTAGCTCGTAGCTTCACATTTCATGTAAACTGACACAGAATGAGCGTGATCTAAAAACTCTTACTAACATCCAAATAATCAGTGAGTATGTTCTTCTTCTTCTCTCTAGTTCTTGACTAAAACAGCTTTTATACACAAGGGGAGGAGCCGGCCGTCCCGTCCATGTAAACACGGCTCTGACAACAACACAGCCAGCGGGACTCGAGCTTCTCCCTCATTGTAGACAGTCAGGACTCAGAGACACATTTACACAGGACACACTTTATGATTTATTTATGAGGAACATGTTGAACATTCTTCCTTCACTGCGGGTTAGAGCGAGTTGTGAAACTCTGGTTTTGTAAAAACATAAATATTTTGTCTTTAGGGAGTCAGGTTCATTGTAAATAATTATTAACTTGGACATGTGATAGGCAAATCATCGACTACATGTTGTTAATGCTAACAGAGTGTAACTGTTCCTTCCTCTGATCAGCCACTGAAGATGCCGTCGTCGATGGCGTGCCGGTTAGAACAACAACATTTGAGCCCACGAGGAGAATGTCCACATACCTGCTGGCCTTCATCGTCTGTGACTTCATAAGCATTCAGTCAACACAGAACAACAATCTGTTGGTGAGAAACAAACTGCATGTGTTTGCTTCATGCATGTGGTCGGCGTGCTGATTTGCACATTTAAAACTCCTGAAAGTTTCAGGGTGAGACGCTTATGTGCTGAAGTTTTCACCCCAACTTTAACCAGAACTTTCCTGCCAGCCGTCTGGTACATTTAGAGCGTGAAGTCGGGGTGAGCTGATGTGAGAACAGGAAGTAGGCGTGCTCAACCGTAACGATCGCTGAGCACATTATGAAGCTGATTCTTCAGGCTTTCTTTTTTCCCGCTCTTTTGTTGATGCAATGAATACATGGAACTACACGAAGCATTGATTAAGACAAACATTAAAATGAAAGCATCAGACTTTTCCCTGTTCTTCATGTTGCATCATATTTAAAGTTTATATTCCTGATCCAGAATGAAGTCTAAATCTGAGGACAGGGATTACTTTAAGGGGATTTATTCGGGTTTCAGACTTCAGGATGATCGGGAAGATTTGAGGTGCGATTTCTTCCCTGACAATCGCAGCGCTGTTCCTGACCCGAGGCTGCTCGGGGACCGATAATCTGAACCAAGTTATTTTGCAGTGTGAATCGTATAAAGATCCAATATTAACCTCCACGATCTACTCTGATTTATATCAAACATGTCTGATATTTAGGATTTCAAATCTTGACGATTACGTCACAAAAGGGTCTAGAGGAAGTCGTGACTACAACAACCGCGAAAGACAAGGGAGGTAAGTCGTACGACCAGCGGCGGGATGCAACCCATATGTGTGATCTGGACGGGAGCGTGCCTATGTTCCCACATTTCTAAGATTTTCTAAATTAGGCCCTATGTTCCCACATTTCCTTTTTCATAAATTTCTATCAGTTAGGGTTTGTGGGAACATAGGTCTGACCCCATCTGGACACCTGGAATCGACTGATAGTTCAATCTGACCTCCAGCTCTCGCTGAGGAACAGACCGTCCATGATGTCCTCGTCTGCCCAGACATTTCTTCACCCAAACTCATTTAACATTTCCACGTTGTTTATTTCACATCATGTTGCATTTCACGATTATATTCCTGAGCCAGAAGATTATTATTTTAAGGGGGGTTAAAAACTTTTCTGTTTCTTTGCAGGTCCGAATCTGGGCCAGAAGAAAAGCCATCGATGACGGGCAGGGTGAATATGCTCTCAACATCACAGGGCCCATCCTTCAGTTTTATGAGCGGTACTACAACGCAACGTATCCGCTCTCCAAGTCAGGTGGGTCAGCGATGTGTCAGTACGCTCCTTTAAACCTCTTCCTGTGGGGAAGGATATGTTCTGAGGATTTCCTTTATCTCCCATCATTCAGTCACTTTGTTCATCGTTTTGCTGCGTTTGCACATTTTTCCTGTGGGACAGTTTTTTTTCCTGTATGTTTGAGGCTTTTTTATGAGGAACATTAAACAGCTGCTGGCCGCTCTGTGAGACTGAACTCATGAGCTCAACAGCACTTTTTCACTACTGTCATACACGCAGATCAGGCAGTCGCCGGTTCAAGTTTTGAAATCGGTCTGGTAGCTGAAGAGGGGGCAGTTCACTTCCTGAGCACTGATGAGGTGCCCTCATTTTCCCCTGAGATGGGAAATCTTTGTATTTCTAAGTCTAAAAAGGAGCTTCCAGTGACGCAAAAATCATCATCTTGCGTCACTGGACACTGTTGTGGTTAGCGTGGTGAAACTACAACGCTAGTTCCTCATATTTTCGACCACTGAAGCTACAGACCAATCAGAGATCAGTGGGTGGGAACTCACTCCCAAAATCAAAACTTAACATCCGCCTTATTTCTTGGCATGCACCAAAACAAACAGCATGAAGCATAAAAACCAAAACAACTTGCGCTGCATTGTTATGTTAGCATGCTAATGCTAGCGATCTTTATTATGCTGGTATCTTCACACTGCATGTAAATTTACCTGAAATGAGCGTGATCTAGAAACACAGTTAAGCAGTGAGTACAGTATGTTATTCTTCTTTTCTCTAGTCCCTCAATTAAACAACTTTTATACACGAGGGGAGGAGTCAGCCGGCCGTCCCGGCGATGTAAACAAAGTGAAGATAGGACTCTGAAAACTCTGAAAACATCACAGACAGTGGGACTCGGGTGTTACACCCATTGTAGACAGTCATGACTCACAGAGTTATTTTCAGAGGATAGACTTGATTTATATTTAAGTGTGAACAATCACATAGAAAGACTTTAAGGATACCTGCACACTGCTACAGCTGTAGTGGTTTTAATATTTAAAGAGTTGTAGTTTCTGACTCGTGTCCGGACGTTCTTGTCCTCCTCAGATCAGATCGCCCTGCCTGACTTCAACGCGGGGGCGATGGAGAACTGGGGTCTGATCACATACAGGGAGACAGCTCTGCTCTATGACCCCGTCATGTCCTCCACTGGAAACAAAGAGAGAGTGACGACCGTGATCGCTCACGAGCTCGCCCACATGGTAGGCCCAACCCTATCATCACATCACTTGTCATCACGGTTATCACATTAACCGAAAGGAGTCAGTTGGTTTGGTTCAGGCATTTCATTAGGATCTTCCTGGAAGTCTCTGTGGGAGGTTTTCCAGGCAAGCTGAACTGGGAGGAGACCCTGGGGTAGAGCTCAGTGGAGCGATTATTTATCCCGTCTGGAACTAGGAACGCCTCAGAATCCCCCAGAAGGAGCTGGAAAGTTTGAATAGTTCACATCAGGAATCAGTTCAGAGAAAATCAGGAATCAGTTCAGAGAAAAGAGAAAATGATTTTTTTAAATGGAGAAAAGGTTTCTGGAAATATGTCGTAATGTAATAGCTGTGAGTCACCGGTCTGGATCTGATAACTGCTCATCAACTGATCATGGAGGAGTGTCCAGACTCTTACAGGGTTCTTCTTAGATAAAAGTCTGGGCCTGGTCACTTAAAATCAATATGCAAATAAAAAGAACGTTTTATGATCTTTTTCACTTGGAGCAGTGATAACTCCACTCAGAATCAGAATCAGAATCAGAATCAGAATCAGAATCAGAATCAGGATTATTGCCAAGTACATTTACATATACAAGGAATTTGACTTGGTGTATTGGTGCAAAACAATTAACAAGGAAATAAAGCAGAACTAGCAACAACTTAAATAATACAGTATAAGAAGATATTACAATATATAAAATAGAATTTAAAAATATAAAAATAAAGAGCACAAAATGTACAAAAGGTGCGATGTAGGAGCCGTGCAGTGGACTGTGAGAAAAAATCTTAGTGTGTGTCACTCATGTGTTGACTAACTGACCCTCAGCCTGGTCATACTTCATTCTTAAGAAAAACATAATCATGTTTTGGAAGTTAAATTTAGCCTGAGACTCTACCTCCCTCCATTTCTCTCAAATCAGATGACAGATCATCACATGGGTGCAACATAACCACGCTCCATTTATGATGACCTATTACAGCCGGACATCATAATTCATGTGAAATCTGTGGTAGGGAGTTTTCTGAAGTTCCTGCTAAATAAAAGTTGGA
Organism: Labrus bergylta; assembly: GCF_963930695.1. Taxonomy (NCBI): domain Eukaryota; kingdom Metazoa; phylum Chordata; class Actinopteri; order Labriformes; family Labridae; genus Labrus; species Labrus bergylta. The sequence continues at coordinate 1,234,571 of NC_089197.1, forward strand.
GTTGAACTTTATCTGTCAGACACTGTCGGAGTTGTTCCTGGAAGAATGAGTTCCCTGAAAATGTCCCGGCGCTGACCTCTTTATTTCATCTGTTGTGTTTTAGTGGTTTGGGAACTTGGTGACTGTGCAGTGGTGGAACGACCTGTGGTTGAACGAGGGCTTTGCGATGTACGTGGAGTACCTTGGAGCCGACCACGCTGAGCCCACCTGGAACATCGTAAGAACCACATGTGGATCTGCTTAGACCTGGAGGCCTCAGTCACCTCTAACAGAAAGACCTCATAATCCTTATCGTTCCTCTGCTGCAGAAGGACCAGATCATTCTTTATGACGTGCACAAGGTGTTTGGGATTGACGCCCTTGCCTCGTCTCACCCGCTCACACGCAGAGAGGACGAGGTCAACGACCCCGCACAGATCAGCGAGATGTTCAACACCATCTCCTACAGCAAGGTCCGCTCCTCACACACCGTCCTACGATGCAGAAACTCAGATAGACACACGGTCAATGTTGCACTTCTTAAAAGTCCTACAAGGGGATTCAAATGAACACAAATATCAAAATACATAAACCCCTCTATTTCAGCCCTGCTCAGAACATGCTTGTTGTAGTATGCTTCTCTGTAGCTTTAAAGAGTACATATTCTCCCCCTCCTCCACCTTATCAAACAGCCCCCTCCTCCAACTTTTCAAACAGTCCCCTCCTCCACCTTTTCAAACAGTCCCCTCCTCCACCTTTTCAAACAGTCCCCCTGTGGTCTAAATGAAACATCTGTGCTGTGCTTTGGTCAAAATAAAACATGAATCAAGCACCAGAGGAGGTTTGTGACCCTGTATAAACCAGCTCTCTCAGAACGCTCCGTTTTGGTGTGTATGTCTCCCCCTCCCTCCACTGTGACATCACAAGGAGAGCACATTTGAAACAGAGCATTTTTCTCTGTGTTGTAAGACTTGTGCAGACCACAAACAAAGGACTGGATGGTTTATTTCACATGTTGTGGGTCAGTAGACTCTCAGGTTACCCAAATAAATGTTCAGAAACACTGTAGAAGAGGATTTATCAGAATATGTCCCCTTTAATAAACACAGGTTTGTGATTTAAATGCAAATGAGCTTTGTCCAACCACGCCCCCTCTCTGGAAGGGCTCGATTGGCTCGGGCTTTCTCGCTCCAGAGGGCAGAACAAACACCTAGCTGTGGGAGTGTCACCCACCTGGGGGAGGGGCTACTGCCCTTTGTGATGTCATGAATGGAAGATCTCCGAAACGGCCTGTTTGAGCACACATTTTCTGAAAAGAAAATAAGACCTGTGTGTGTAATCTCAGCCAATGTCAACCATTTTTAGTTCATTGTCATCCACCTTCAGGCTGTATTACCTGGTACATCCTTGTTTTATTTACAAACTACAGAGAGATACATTTAGAGCAAACATACAAGAAATCAGTCTGAGAAGAGTCGTGTTACAGTCTCATGAAAGCATCTTTCTTTTGGATAGAAGATGAAATCTTCTATAAGTCAAACAAACAAAACTCTTTTGTTCTTTTTCAGGGAGCGGCGGTGCTCAGGATGCTCTCCGAGTTTCTCACTGAGCCCGTGTTTGCGAGAGGACTCAGTGTGAGTATTAACCTTTTTGTCATCTCTTAATTAGTTCTGCATCTGTGGGCATGTCTGCATTTGTACTGACTTGGCATGTGGGTGATTATTCAACAGAAAATCCTTTTACTGTAAGTCTGACAGTTTACTTCCTGTTTGCAGTGTTTTCTGATGATTCAGATTCTGACTAATAACAGGTCTTGTTGTGTTTAAAACTCGTTGCCTAAGAGGCAGATGCAGACTTTTTGGATTTGAGACGTTTTCACATTTGAGCTCCTGAAAATTCCTAGATAATTTCAGGAGGACTGCTCCTGCAGCATGGAGACTGCCATCGATGGGACTCCAGCGCCCCCTGCAGGAACAGACGTCACTCAGGCTTCATCCATGTTTATTTACAATCTATGGTTCCAAAACAGCACAAATAGTTGATATTAAAGTATTATTGAAAAGCCCTGCCTCTTTTTTTGCGGCCAATCAGATTTCAAGGATACCCTGGTCACCTCCTGGATCCGCCCCTGCAGCTTTAACATCTTGATGACAGTGAATGCAAAGTGTTGATTGATGCTTTCTCCTCTCAGTCTTACCTGAACACGTTCGCCTTCAGCAACACAGTGTACACCGACCTGTGGGACCATCTCCAGAAGGTGTGTGACCTTCATGACCCTCATGACCTTCACAGTCACACACATGTTGTTGTGTATGATTTCACCTGACAGTTTGTCCTTCACTGTGTGAATGTGTCTTTTTTTTTTGGTCATCAGGCTGTTGAGAACACACCAGGTTTGCACATTCCTCACACTGTCCACGACATCATGAACCGCTGGACTCTGCAGATGGGCTTCCCCGTGGTCACTCTCGACACCCGGAGAGGACGCATCACCCAGAAACACTTCCTGCTGGATCCGGACTCTGTGGTGGACCGGCCCTCTCAGTTCAAGTAGGGATCACTTTTACTTCACCTGTAAGTTCACTGCAGTCAGTAACCAAGAAGATGTTTACCTTCATGTAGATACATCTCAATAGATCGATCACCACCGAAGCACAAACATAAACGTTATGTTATTGGAATCACAGCTGGTCGTAATAAGACGTTTGTGTTTCACACTTGCAGGCCTGGAAAATATAATCCACAACAGCCTCTTAACTTTTTAATTAAGGGTTTTATTTACATTTAAACATCTCATAACTGCCAATTTCCACATAATCCTTGTGCACCACGGTCCGTTAGCGACGTGCACTATGGCGCCGTTCCCTGCCACTCTAGTTGAGTGAGCAACAAATCATCCTCAGAAAGACAAAGCAACATGTTGTTTACAAGTTTTTCTCTTTATTCCCGCATGATCTCGTGATCTTGTAGTTCTCCTATCTTGTAGTTCTCCCGTGATCTTGTAGTTCTCATGTGATCTTGTAGTTCTCCCGTGATCTTGTAGTTCTCCCGTGATCTTGTAGTTCTCCTGTGATCTTGTAGTTCTCCTATCTTGTAGTTCTCCTGTGATCTTGTAGTTCTCCTATCTTGTAGTTCTCCTGTGATCTTGTAGTTCTCCTATCTTGTAGTTCTCATGTGATCTTGTAGTTCTCCCGTGATCTTGTAGTTCTCCTGTAATCTTGTAGTTCTCCTATCTTGTAGTTCTCCTGTGATCTTGTAGTTCTCCTGTCATCTTGTAGTTCTCCTGTGATCTTGTAGTTCTCCCGTGATCTTGTAGTTCTCATCTGATCTTGTAGTTCTCCCATGATCTTGTAGTTCTCATGTGATCTTGTAGTTCTCCCGTGATCTTGTAGTTCTCCTGTGATCTTGTAGTTCTCCCGTGAGCTTGTAGTTCTCATCTGATCTTGTAGTTCTCCCATGATCTTGTAGTTCTCATGTGATCTTGTAGTTCTCCCGTGATCTTGTAGTTCTCCCGTGATCTTGTAGTTCTCCTGTGATCTTGTAGTTCTCCTGTGATCCTGTAGTTCTCATCTGATCTTGTAGTTCTCCTGTGATCTTGTAGTTCTCCTGTGATCTTGTAGTTCTCCTGTGATCTTGTAGTTCTCCCGTGATCTTGTAGTTCTCATGTGATCTTGTAGTTCTCATGTGATCTTGTAGTTCTCATGTGATCTTGTAGTTCTCATGTGATCTTGTAGTTCTCCCGTGATCTTGTAGTTCTCCTGTGATCTCGTAGTTCTCCTATCTTGTAGTTCTCCTGTAATCTTGTAGTTCTCCTATCTTGTAGTTCTCCTGTGATCTTGTAGTTCTCCTGTCATCTTGTAGTTCTCCTGTGATCTTGTAGTTCTCTCGTGATCTTGTAGTTCTCATCTGATCTTGTAGTTCTCCCATGATCTTGTAGTTCTCATGTGATCTTGTAGTTCTCCTGTGATCTTGTAGTTCTCCTGTAATCTTGTAGTTCTCCTATCTTGTAGTTCTCCTGTGATCTTGTAGTTCTACTGTCATCTTCTAGTTCTCCTGTGATCTTGTAGTTCTCTCGTGATCTTGTAGTTCTCATGTGATCTTGTATTTCTTCCGTGATCTTGTAGTTCTCCTGTAATCTTGTAGTTCTCCTATCTTGTAGTTCTCCTGTGATCTTGTAGTTCTCCTGTCATCTTGTAGTTCTCCTGTGATCTTGTAGTTCTCTCGTGATCTTGTAGTTCTCATCTGATCTTGTAGTTCTCCCATGATCTTGTAGTTCTCATGTGATCTTGTAGTTCTCCTGTGATCTTGTAGTTCTCCTGTGATCTTGTAGTTCTCCCGTGATCTTGTAGTTCTCATCTGATCTTGTAGTTCTCCCATGATCTTGTAGTTCTCATGTGATCTTGTAGTTCTCCCGTGATCTTGTAGTTCTCCCGTGATCTTGTAGTTATCCTGTGATCTTGTAGTTCTCATCTGATCTTGTAGTTCTCCTGTCATCTTGTAGTTCTCCTGTGATCTTGTAGTTCTCCTGTGATCTTGTAGTTCTCATGTGATCTTGTAGTTCTCATGTGATCTTGTAGTTCTCCCGTGATCTTGTAGTTCTCCTGTGATCTCGTAGTTCTCCTATCTTGTAGTTCTCCTGTGATCTTGTAGTTCTCCTGTCATCTTGTAGTTCTCCTGTGATCTTGTAGTTCTCCCGTGATCTTGTAGTTCTCATGTGATCTTGTAGTTCTCCCGTGATCTTGTAGTTCTCCCGTGATCTTGTAGTTCTCCTGTGATCTTGTAGTTCTCCCGTGATCTTGTAGTTCTCCTGTGATCTTGTAGTTCTCCTGTGATCTTGTAGTTCTCCTATCTTGTAGTTCTCCTGTGATCTTGTATTTCTCCCGTGATCTTGTAGTTCTCCTGTGATCTTGTAGTTCTCCTATCTTGTAGTTCTCCTGTGATCTTGTAGTTCTCCTGTCAACTTGTAGTTCTCCTGTGATCTTGTAGTTCTCCTATCTTGTAGTTCTCCTGTGATCTTGTAGTTCTCATGTGATCTTGTAGTTCTCCCGTGATCTTGTAGTTCTCCCGTGATCTTGTAGTTCTCCTGTGATCTTGTAGTTCTCCTATCTTGTAGTTCTCCTGTGATCTTGTAGTTCTCCTGTGATCTTGTAGTTCTCATGTGATCTTGTAGTTCTTCTTTGATCTTGTAGTTCTCCTGTGATCTTGTAGTTCTCATGTGATCTTGTAGTTCTCCTGTAATCTTGTAGTTCTCATGTGATCTTGTAGTTCTCCTGTGATCTTGTAGTTCTCATGTGATCTTGTAGTTCTTCTTTGATCTTGTAGTTCTCCTGTGATCTTGTAGTTCTCCTGTAATCTTGTAGTTCTCCCGTGATCTTGTAGTTCTCCTGTGATCTTGTAGTTCTCCTGTAATCTTGTAGTTCTCCCGTGATCTTGTAGTTCTCCTGTGATCTTGTAGTTCTCCTATCTTGTAGTTCTCCTGTGATCTTGTAGTTCTCCTGTGATCTTGTAGTTCTCCTATCTTGTAGTTCTCCTGTGATCTTGTAGTTCTCCTATCTTGTAGTTCTCATGTGATCTTGTATTTCTCCCGTGATCTTGTAGTTCTCCTGTAATCTTGTAGTTCTCCTATCTTGTAGTTCTCCTGTGATCTTGTAGTTCTACTGTCATCTTCTAGTTCTCCTGTGATCTTGTAGTTCTCTCGTGATCTTGTAGTTCTCATGTGATCTTGTATTTCTCCCGTGATCTTGTAGTTCTCCTGTAATCTTGTAGTTCTCCTATCTTGTAGTTCTCCTGTGATCTTGTAGTTCTCCTGTCATCTTGTAGTTCTCCTGTGATCTTGTAGTTCTCTCGTGATCTTGTAGTTCTCATCTGATCTTGTAGTTCTCCCATGATCTTGTAGTTCTCATGTGATCTTGTAGTTCTCCTGTGATCTTGTAGTTCTCCTGTGATCTTGTAGTTCTCCTGTGATCTTGTAGTTCTCATCTGATCTTGTAGTTCTCCCATGATCTTGTAGTTCTCATGTGATCTTGTAGTTCTCCCGTGATCTTGTAGTTCTCCCGTGATCTTGTAGTTCTCCTGTGATCTTGTAGTTCTCATCTGATCTTGTAGTTCTCCTGTCATCTTGTAGTTCTCCTGTGATCTTGTAGTTCTCCTGTGATCTTGTAGTTCTCATCTGATCTTGTAGTTCTCCCGTGATCTTGTAGTTCTCATGTGATCTTGTAGTTCTCCCGTGATCTTGTAGTTCTCCTGTGATCTTGTAGTTCTCCTATCTTGTAGTTCTCCCGTGATCTTGTAGTTCTCCTGTCATCTTGTAGTTCTCCTGTTATCTTGTAGTTCTCCTGTGATCTTGTAGTTCTCCCGTGATCTTGTAGTTCTCATCTGATCTTGTAGTTCTCCCGTGATCTTGTAGTTCTCATGTGATCTTGTAGTTCTCCCGTGATCTTGTAGTTCTCCTGTGATCTTGTAGTTCTCCCGTGATCTTGTAGTTCTCCTGTGATCTTGTAGTTCTCCTGTGATCTTGTAGTTCTCCTATCTTGTAGTTCTCCTGTGAGCTTGTATTTCTCCCGTGATCTTGTAGTTCTCCTGTGATCTTGTAGTTCTCCTGTCATCTTGTAGTTCTCCTGTGATCTTGTAGTTCTCCTATCTTGTAGTTCTCCTGTGATCTTGTAGTTCTCATGTGATCTTGTAGTTCTCCCGTGATCTTGTAGTTCTCCCGTGATCTTGTAGTTCTCCTGTGATCTTGTAGTTCTCCTATCTTGTAGTTCTCCTGTGATCTCGTAGTTCTCCTGTGATCTTGTAGTTCTCATGTGATCTTGTAGTTCTTCTTTGATCTTGTAGTTCTCCTGTGATCTTGAAGTTCTCATGTGATCTTGTAGTTCTTCTTTGATCTCGTAGTTCTCCTGTGATGTTGTAGTTCTCATGTGATCTTGTAGTTCTTCTTTGATCTTGTAGTTCTCCTGTGATCTTGTAGTTCTCATGTGATCTTGTAGTTCTCCTATAATCTTGTAGTTCTCATGTGATCTTGTAGTTCTCCTGTGATCTTGTAGTTCTCCTGTAATCTTGTAGTTCTCATGTGATCTTGTAGTTCTCCTGTGATCTTGTAGTTCTCATGTGATCTTGTAGTTCTATTGTAATCTTGTAGTTCTCCTGTGATGTTTGTACAGCTGCTCATTGCTGTGCTCATATTCCAGAAACAGACCCAGTGAGGCAGGTTGAGCGCCGTCCAACTGGCGCTGACAGAACACAGCGCGTACAGACTATGTTGAAATTGGCAGTAAGAATTACAGGGTAACTCATGTTACAATATGATACATGGCCCACAATAGATGAGTCTACTTGGTAAAACAAATCCTTAAATACACAAATGTCAACAGTCACATGATGCTGTCCTGAGAGACCATGACACCAACATGTTGTTTCTGTCTTCAGTTACACGTGGTTTGTCCCCATCAAATGGATGAAGACAGGTGTGGAGCAACAACAGTACTGGCTCCTTAAAGACACAGGTACACTCCTGATCTTCTATATAAGATCATCATTCACTGAGAACTGTGCTCAACGTTTTAAAAAATGCTTTCCTGCCAGACACCCACGGTGAGATGAGCGTTTCAGGAGAGGACTGGGTTCTGTTGAACACCAACGTTTCTGGGTTCTTCAGGGTGAACTATGATCTCCAGAACTGGGATCGTCTTCTCTCTCTGCTCAACACCGATCACCAGGTGAGTCACAGAGTATTCACCTGTTCTGAATCCACTCTGATCCTATATTTGATCATGTCTATAAACCCCTCTATTTCAGCCCTGCTCAGAACAGACTGTTTCTGTGTCTGTACCTTTAAATATGCAAATTAGCTGTGTCTGACCACGCCCCCTCTCAGGAAGGGCTTGGGTATACTCGGTCTTTCTCGCTCTATGTCCTATTGTTTACGGTGAGAAGGCAGACTCAGAGGGCAGAACAAACACCTAGCTGTGGGAGTGTCACCCACCTGGGGGAGGGGCTACTGCCCTTTGTTATGTCATGAAGGGAAAATCCCCAAACGGCCTGTTTGAGCACACATTTTCTGAAAAGTGGAGCAGGCAGAAGACGGAGAGGATGGACTTTTCTCATCATTGGGGGGTTTTGCTTCAACACTTGGCTTTGGTTGTTTGTGTGTAAACATGTTTGTGTTTGTTTTATTTCTTTCAGGCTTTATCAGTCATCAACAGAGCTCAGATCATAGACGACGCATTCAACCTAGCAAGGTAAAAACAACAACATGTTCAAAGGACTTCAGACTTCGTTCATTCATGTCTGTAAAGAATACTAAAGCTGTGTCCTCTCTGTGTAGAGCCAAAATAATCAACACCACACTCGCCCTGAGAACGACCACATACCTGTCCAGGGAGAGAGACTACATCCCCTGGGAGTCGGCTCTGAGGAACCTCGACTACTACATCCTCATGTTTGACCGCACCGAGGTTTATGGAGCGTTGCAGGTTCATACTCACACGTCCTCTACTGCGATATGTGATGTGTACAATGAGCGGGCATGCAGGTGATGGCAGATATGTTTCACTTTCAGGCGTACCTCAAGAAACAAATCCAACCGCTTTTCGAGCACTTCAAGAAAATCACCAACAACTGGACCAGAGTTCCTGCAGGACACACCGACCAGTAAGACGTTTCACACCCGACAAGGCACAAAGTGAATAAAATGCAATTGTTTATAACCAGCTTTCTCAAACCGCCCCGTGTTCTTCAGGTATAATCAGATAAACGCCATCGAAATAGCGTGCAGTACAAACGTGGAGGGCTGCAGAGAGCTGATTAAAGGCTGGTATCGACAGTGGATGGAGAATCCACAACACAACCCGTGAGTAACCGAGCCTTACAGCGTGTCCTAACAGCATGAGACATATGGAAGCGTCTGCGTCAAATTAAACATGATTCAAATGTTTCCTATTGGAGCGTCCTAACTGATCGCGAGCGACGAGAGGCAGACCGCCGATTGGAGCCAGACGGGCTGTTTCCATTTTCCTTTCTGTCGCTCTAGTAGAGGGAGGAGGAAGGAGGAAGGAGGAAGGAGGAAGGAGGAAGGAGGAAGGAGGTGGAGATAGTGGTGCATAGATAATATCCACATCATGACTGAAATCTTGACCTTTGACCTTTGTCAACACCGGAGAAAAACCTAATTTGTTTCACGGCGAGCCGTTTATTGACGAGTCTCTGAGTGTTGTGATTTCAGTCAACAGCTCGTCAAAATAAAGCACCACACTTCAGTTTTTCCACCTTCAAAATAAAAGCACCACACTTCGGTTTGTCCACCTTCAAAATAAAAGCACCACACTTCAGTTTGTCCACCTTCAAAATAAAAGCACCACACTTCTGTTTGTCCACCTTCAAAATAAAAGCAACAGACTTCAGTTTGTCCACCTTCAAAATAAAAGCACCACTCTTCAGTTTGTCCACCTTCAAAATAAAAGCACCACACTTCTGTTCATCCACCTTCAAAATAAAAAGCACCACAATTCAGTTTGTCCACCTTCAAAATAAAAGTGTCACACTTCGGTTTGTTCACTTTCAAAATAAAAGCACCACATGTTATAATGTTTAAAAGGGGAGACTGAAACTCAGAGAGCAGAGAATGAAACATTTAACGGATGCAGTGTGGACAGTGAGCCTGCGCGATGCAACATGATATCCAACACTCTCGGCTGTTAGGACATGGTGTTAGAAGACAATAAATACTTATAAAATACTTTAAACTACCGCACCATTGTTTGCTGTAACTAGACATTTTAGAACCTTTGCATGAGAGGAGTGATGCTGTGTGTTTGGTTTTCACGCTCTGATCTGCTGTGTGTCGACCAGCATCCATCCCAACTTGAAGAGCACAGTTTACTGCAGTGCCATCGCGTTTGGAGGAGTGGAAGAATGGGACTTTGCCTGGAAGATGTTCAAGAACGCCACTCTGGCATCGGAAGCCGCCAGGCTACGATCAGCCATGGCCTGCACCAAAGCACCTTGGCTGTTGAACAGGTATGTGTCTGTGCGATCCAGATATGTGGGAGCAGCTTCAAGGAGCTTTGTTTGATTGATTGTCTGTAAGAAAAAACTACTGGCTGTATTTTCATGAAACTTTGTAGAAAGCTGAGTCCAGTATGGGGTTAGGAAGAACCCGTTTAAATATCAAGGTATACAATCAAAACAGCAGGTCTGACTGATGAAAAAGATATAATACTGACCCAACTGACATTTTTTAGATTTGAAAATATACCAAACTTCATGTTTCAAATGTTCATGAACAGAATATTCTGCTTGATTCAGGTACCTGGAGTACACTCTGGACCCGTTGAAGATCCGCAAGCAGGACGCCACCTCCACCATTCAGTACATCGCTCGAAACGTTGTGGGGATGCCGTTGGCCTGGAACTTCGTCAGAGCTAAATGGAGCTACATTTTCCAGCAGTAAGAGCTCAACTCCTAAACATACATTTATATTAACACCGCTAAAGTTTTCAGCCAATCAGATGATATCAAACTTTTCCCCTTTACAGCAACATTGATTTGGTGTTTTGACCTAAAAAAAGATAATTTTCATGGATTTAAGTTTTTTCTTTTAGGTACGGAAGAGGGTCGTTTTCCTTCGCCCGTCTCGTCAACGGAATCACAACAAGGTTCTCGACAGACTTTGAGCTGCAGGAGGTATTCCACGCCGTGACTCCCCGAGGAGATTCAGACACAAAGAAAGAAAGAAAGAAAGTCACTCATTCTGCTTCTGCTTTTTATGTCTCTCTCTCTCCAGCTGAAAAAGTTCAAAGAAGACAACGTCCATGTTGGTTTTGGCTCCGCCTCCTTGGCCGTGGAGCAGGCGATCGAGAAGACCACCACCAACATCAAATGGGTGACGGCGAATAAAGCCGGTGTGCTGACGTGGTTCACTGAGGAGTCCACATGAGGACACGAGGACACTTTAAATGACAAACTCTTTTTTTCCCTGCTCTGGGATATGTAATGAATAACAATCACTATAATCATCAACCACAAAAGAGCGGCCTGTGACAGCTGCTAACAACTGTGCAAACACGACTAAGTGTGACGCATCATCATCAGAGCAAACACATGATGGTCACACTATCGTCACACCATCGTACCAAATCAGTGATATGACACTAAACCAAAGACTCCAGAGCTTAACCTCCAGTCCATGAATGACATCATCACTGTTTGGTGGAATAAATATAAGAAACGTTTGACGCCTTGAAATTACCAACAGAAAATAAAATGAAAAACATTTTCTTTTAGCTACAACTTCCTGCCTTTCTACGGTGGTCGGTAGGTGCAAAGGCTCGGCAATTCACTACGTTTCTAAATATGCTGCACAGTTTTCTTAACGTACGTTGTTTCATCTGTTGCCGAGCCTTTGCACTTACCGTCCCCCGTACCTTTCTTATCGTGTAATAGGTTTAGTGTAACGGCGTCCTGAGCGGCGTCCTCTCTGTTGCCATCAGGATGTCGTCAAGTTTTACATGACATGTGAGCGAGGCGTTGGACAAAATATTCACACAGAACTATATTCCTGTCCTGACTTGTGTGGTATATTTATCGCTGGTGCCAAATATCGATGTTTTGATTTTTTAAAAATGAAACGGCTCTAAATAGATTCTTCCTGCTGATTCGACTCGTTACTGCATGACTCCTCTCAGTGGCGATGACGATGAACAGATGGTAATCTGGTAATGATGATGATGACGACAGCAGGACCAAAAAAAAAAGAAGATGATGACGTTAAAGTCAGGGTTGGTCATTTCCTCCAGATCCACTTCTTCAGATTCTGGTTGAAATTGTCTTTATGTCCGGACAGAAATTAAGAACTCATGTTCTCTGAAAAAAGGAACAAAGAAAACCAGTCATCTGTAGCAGCTGTCATGGAGAAAACCAAAGATGTTTTTCTACTTGCATTATGTTTCTGTTTACTGTGATGTTTATTTTACTGCCGTCATTTGTCTCACACGTTGCCGCCTGCTGTGGTGCAAAACACTCTTATCATGAATATCAGACCGGTCAGGATGAAGAATTAACAAAGCATAACCAAGCAGCAAACTCCGGTGTTGAAACATGAAGCTGATGCTGAAGTGTAAAAAATCCTGCAGTTCCTGGAGTGTCCACTAGAGTCTGGCTGCAGAAGCACAGGAAGTCACATACACACCCATTGTAAAAAGCCTGTTTTTACAGCAGAGATGAACATGTTTACAGCCTGGTTCAAAAAACCAAATAGGTGTGATTAGCTCATGTCTGGATGGACACACACTGTACGGGGGGTGAATGTTTTGATGACTCATCAGTTTTGATTTGATGAAGGATAAGAGTTATTCACAATAAGGCGTGTAGCTGACCTGATTGACAGGTGGGCGCGGTGTAACGGTTTGTCAGGCCTCTTTTACGTCCTTCAGCCCGCTTCTCGTCTGGATGGACTGAGCATCAGTTTCCACTTCAGTGGGAACAGAGAAACCTTTTGTATAAAATAAATATGACCGTAATAAATGACTTACCCTTTGTGGATGTTTTTACTCCACCTCTTCTTGTTTGTCATTTTTTTTTGGAGGTGATGACATAATAAGTTGAAACGCTAACGGACCGCCCTACCCTCCAGGTACGTATCTCTCTCTCACTTAACACTGATGTACTATCATTGATGAGTGTGAGGAGAGTAACCTGTTCCAGCCCGTTTAATTACAAAGTTCAAGGTAAAAAAAAAAAAACAGCTGATAAGAGCTTTAAGTGACGTCTTATCGCCTGTATGAGACGCCACGAGGTCAAAGGGAGGTCAGACTCGTCATGTGAGCAACTTCAGGGTTGTTAAAAATAGTTGTGTAATTGTTTTCAGTTGTAAGGACTAGTGTTGTAGTCAAGACCACGCTGACCGAGACCAGGACATACCCGAGACCAGTGGGCTCCGAGACCGAGACAAGACCAGGACATTTAGGGATCAAGACCGAGTCTAGACCACGACCAAAGAAGGGTGAGACCGAAACAAGACCAAGACCTCAAATATCACTGAGAAATCCTCATCTTGTGTGCAGGGGGCGTGTCACTCTTTTAGACCGTAACTAAACACCATGAAGGTTGCGGCCGTAACCGGGAGATAAAAATCAAAATGAATTGAAGTTATTTTTACTTGGAGGAAGAGGCGTGGAAAAATAGTGGCGGTCTTAATTTAAAATCCAGAATCCGCCAAGTCTGGAAAATTTCCGGTAAATTTCTGGTATATTTCCGGTATATTTCCGGTATATTTCCGGTATATTTCCGGTAAATTTTCGGTATATTTCCGGTAAATTTCCGGTAAATTTCTGGTATATTTCCGGTATATTTCCGGTAAATTTCCAGTAAATTTCCAGTAAATTTCTGGTATATTTCTGGTATATTTCCGGTATATTTCCGGTATATTTCCGGTATATTTCCAGAAACTTTCCATGAGAAGTTAAGCTGGGGAATTTTGGAAATATTCCAAATCGGGAACTTTCCATGGGAATTAATGGGAACTAACTGGAAACTGAAGGTAATTTAATCAAACTGTATCATATCAAAGCATGAATATAAACATTCATTTTTTTTGTCATAAACAGACATCCATGCAAAATAAAGCAATTAAAAACATTTCAACAGATTTATTTGTAAGTTAAACATTAATACCATACATACATTTTTTTAACTATATTAACGTATAATATCATCAAAACGTACTTCACTTTATGTAGTCCCCAGTCTAAAATGTGTTGCTTCAATAGTCTTGTGCTCTGGTCTCGAAAGTGTGGTCCAGGGTTCTAGAAATCATCTTGCATGTAATGGAGGAATGCCGCGTGCAGGTAGGGGGCGTGACCTCTGTAGCCCTGCAGTAAACAGTTTGCTATGTGCATGTGATTGATGAATAGCATAGATAGTCAAGTGTACCTGCATGAAATCTGCTTGTTTTAGTCACGATTATGCTAAAATATATTTTCCCCAACTATATTTAAGGGCCAACTTTGAATTTTGTAAATTCCGGGTTTATTTCTGTTTATTCCCATAAACTCCTGTAAATTCCCATGGAAAGTTTCCAACTTTGAAAAAGGTTTAAAAACCCACCTCAGCTCTCAGCCTGTCGTTAGGTTGACTGAAAGTTAGACTGAGACAGCATTTCCAGCATGGAGACTTCTGCCGATGAGCCTCCGGCAGACGGCCCCTACAAGAACAGACAGGCGACGGCACTCAGGCTTCATCCATTAATATTTACAGTCCATGGTCATCACCGAGAGAAAACTTTTTCAGCTCATGGCGAGCTGTTTATAACAAGCCTCTCTGAGTGTTGAGATTTGAGTCAACAGCTCCAACTTCAAAATAAAAGCACCACCATTTCAGAACGTTTGGAAGGGGAAACTGAAACTAACAGAGCGGAGAATTGAATGTTTAACGGATGCAGTGTGGCCAGAGGGCGTCCGATCGTGTTGAAATAAAAATAAACAAAATAAAAAATATAAATATATACACAATTAAAGACTGCACATCAGCTAAAACTCACTTTTTATGTTAACTGTTGTCCTTCGTGTTTAAGACAACGTGTCCCTCCTAAATCTAAAGCAGCTTCTTTATTTATGGGGATACTGTCAGACTTTTGTGTTTTTTCTCATTTTGCACGAACAGAGTTCATTGTGCAGCCCTTCAGGGTGATTCTGCTGAAACACATCTGTAATCTGATCTGATGAAGTGCCACCTTTCAAAAGCATCAAAACAGAAAAAAAAACTCTCAAAACAAGACACAACAAGTTGAAGAGCAGCCTCTAGTTAAAATATCTGGCTTAGAAGATTGTGCAACATCCTGATTCATGCATCATTTTTTTACACACTCATCGTCGACCAAACGGTGGAAGTGACACATTGCATGACCTGCTGAACAAAAAACAGATTTGACTCCCAACTTTTTCTGACTTTGTTCACAAGAGAGCAATCGGGCACACGTTTTGGGCAAGCGGTCAATGTGCTTGAAGCGAGCGCAGATTAAAATCAAAGTCAACAAAACCACAAGTGAAGTAAACCGGCGTCTGACTCCAGAACTCAGAGCAGGTAAGAGATCGTCATGGTTACAGGAGAAATGTTTATTGTTGCTCTGCTCTGAGTTTGTACTTAGCGGATGTTTCTGAAGCTCTTCTCAGGCATTCAGCTTCAGAACAGACCTCTGATTAAAGACTCAGAGGCTTCTTCTTGTGATGCCTCAGGTCCAATTAAAAGATTTACGAGTCTGAAAGTTTACTAGACTGCTCTTCACTATGAGGTCGTTAACTCAACAGTTACAAAGAATGGGCCTCTGGAAAGCCTGGCTCCCACTGTACGATTTGTCCTCGATTGTCTAGAAGTCGGGGTGGCACGTCAGCTCACACTGCACGACTAAATCGTTTACGACGCCCGACCAGACCTTGACATTTATGTGCTCACACTGTACAACCCGATTGTCGGGCACGGCAATCGGGTCGTACAGCGTACGGCGAAATCAGGACGGAGCGTTGACAATTGTTAATAAAGTTTCATTTGAAAAAAACAAAGGACGACGGTCGGTGAAAGAGAAGGAAGTGGAAGACAATCGTAGATATATGGAGACAAGTTTCAGAAAAGTGCTGCACTGATGTTCTGTACAGAGAGAAAAAAAAAATGCAGGGTTGCATCCTGCCGCTGGTCGCCATGACTACAGTCCTCCCTTGTCTCTCATTGTTATATTGTAGTCACACACAACTTCTGCCGGACCCTTTCACGACGTAATTGTCAAGATTTTTAATTCTAAATATTAAACATGTTTGAAATACATCGGGGCGTCCCCGACGATCGCCGGGCAGATCGGGGAAACGTTAAGACTGGATCTTTGGACCGCTCACACTACGAGATAATCTGAGCAGAGAATCGGGTCCGAGCAGCCTCGAGTCGGGAGAGACCCTGAGATTGTCGGGAAGGAAGAATCGGCCCAAATATCCTGCAGTGTGAGCCAGGCTTAAAGATGTGATTGTTCTGCTGCTGCATGCTTTGTTTACCTTTGACTCCACTTCTTCATCATACCAGCTTCACTGAACACAGCGTCGGAGCTGTGATTTGTCTTGTCTCGGACGATGCAGCCTCTCGGGATAACTGCAAACTTTTTTAGGGTTCTGGTGTAGCTAGCGGTTATTTTGGACAAATATCTGGAGTCTGTCCAGTCTGACAGCGTGCCCCAACAGCACTCAGCCTGATTGTATTGTTTTCTATTGGAATGTGTCCTAACTGCTCGATTCTATTCCCCTCTCTGTCGCTCGTGTAGCCGGTTGAAGAACGAGGAAGGAGAGGGCTCTATAAGGCACCGACGCTCTCTCTCCTCACTCAGCAGAGCTCGTTAGCATGTCATACAAAGTCGAGATAAGGGTGAATAAATAAAGTCCACATCATGATTTGAAGCTTTTGAAACTTACCAAACTAACCCAAGGTTCCAGGTACCCCGACTTTAAGAAAGCTCTCACACATTCTCCTACAGGAGTTGGATTTAAATTTAAATTTAAATAAAGACACCTTTAAGAACACATTTGCAACTTGTATAAAAGTAGTTTATGGGGGCGCCGGTGGCCTCGCCATACCGAGGCTGGGGTCCTCGAGAGCAGGAGGACTGGGCTTGGATCCGACCTGTGGCCCCTTACTCCGCATGTTGTTCCTGACTCTCTCTCTCTCTCTCTCTCTCTCTCTCACTTGTGGTATCAGGACAACTCTGACCTGAACAGACCCTGCGTTTGGACTGGCGCTGACGTTCAGCGTTCTCAGCAGCCCGTGTAGGCACCGATCTGACTCAGTCATGATGCCTAATGGCTCCAAAAAGTTCCATTTCCTGTCTTTCCTCAGACGTAATGATGCAAGTTCAGATTCTGCATCAGTCAGTCTTCCCTGCTGCATAACGAAGCGTCTGTTGTACCGCATGATGATGTTGAAATTATGTTTAGATTTTATGACTCTCTGAGGAACTAGACTCCTGTTGTCATGATGTTTAGGGAACAATGCTGTTCTGTTGGGAAAAGGCGTCCATGCACACAAAATGATGTGTTTCCCTTCAACCACTGGAACGTCACATGCAGCTTCTTAAAACCACAAACCATCCGTGTCCAGCGAAGACAAATGTAGAGATTGCACAACATCTTTTGCAGTTTTCTTCTTCACTCTTGGGTAACCATGCGGTGTATTGGTGATGTTTGCAGCGTGTAGACACAGACACAAGTCCTCCTGTTTTTTCCACCACCACATAATTAACAGTGCTGTTCTGGGGGGGGGGGGGGGGGGGTGCTTGATGCAGGTCTAAGGTTCACAGATTAGCCAGGATCCTCACTTATCTCAACTACTTTTTTTACAACTCAATGTTTTGGACTTTCAGGCCCCGGAGATCAACCATTAACTTTGGGCTGGATTTAAAAAGGCAGGGCATAAATATCCGTCCACATCTCACCTCCGGTCAGCTTCTCTGGTGGAGACATGGGGAAAGGATTCTACCTCAGCAAAGCGTTGGTGGTGACCTGTGTGGTGGTGGCCAGCGCCGCCGTGGCCACCATCATAGCCCTATCTGTGGTCTACGCTCAGGAGAAGTCAAAGAATGAAGGGACGACTACTGCCGGCCCGATTACAACCGCCTCCCCCCCACCGCCGCCCACCACGCCGCCCACCACGCCCTCCACCCCGATGGAGCCCTGGCAGCGCTACAGACTCCCCGACTCCCTCACTCCCTCCTCCTACAACGTGACCCTGTGGCCCCGGCTGGCGCCCAACGCAGACGGCCTCTTCGTCTTCCACGGACACTCCCGGGTGGTCTTCAGATGCACGAACGACACGGATCTCATCCTCATCCACTCCAACAAGCTGAACCTCACCAAGTTTGACGGACACCACGCCAAGCTGACGGGCCTCAACGGAGCCGCCGCGCCCCCCCTCAAAAGAACCTGGTTGGAGGTCCCGACGCAGTACCTGGTGGTGCAGCTGAAGAGCCCGCTGAAGGCCGGCAGCATGTACGAACTCTTCACCGAGTTTGTGGGAGAGCTGGCGGATGACCTGGGAGGATTCTACCGCAGCGAGTACATGGAAGACGGAGTGAAAAAGTATGTCTTTTTTTTTTTCATATTTTTGTGGTTACTTTACATTCATGTAAAACCAGAAAGAAACATTGTCACCATCGCTCTTAACTGTTAAGAATAAAAGCAGCACACAGCTAGTTTGGTTAGCTTAGCACAGAGACTGGAAACACGGGGCACTGGATGGCCTAGCGGTTATGTCGCACGCCCCATGTACAGAGGCTATAGTCGTGGGTTTGAATTCGACCTCGGCGCCCTTGCTGCATGTCATCCTCCCACTCTCTCCTCCCAACACTTTCTGTCTCTTCTCAGATAAATCCAAAGCCACTCAAGAGGCTTTTTATGTTTTTATATATCTCAAACTAACAACGTGTTTAGCCCGCATGCACGGCTTCATGTGATACAAGACAATGCACAGGTGTTTTTAAAAAAGGCTGCACTCAGCCCAATCAGAAGCCGAGTGCGTCCACTTTTGTATGAAATAATATTCAGAGGTTAGAAACTCTGGTTTCCTTTCTACTAAACTCCTTAGTGGACATAAGAATAATTTGTTGATTTGAGATGCTTAGATTTGCTTCAAACATAAAAACAACTAAATAAAGTGGATTAACTTGTTTGGAAAAGTTGAAAGGGTGCACTGAAATTTTTTTTTTTTGCAGCTGCTTAAACTCCAGGATGTAGAAACCAAGCATGCACCTCCATTTTTTGTTTTCCATTTTTTGTATCTTAGCACGTTAAGTACTGAAGTGTATTACATTCACATTAGAAAATAAAGATCTAATTATCTCGGCGATTCAGAAACATGCAAATCATGAGCGGCAGGGCAAACAGCAACACGCAGTAAAATAATATTTAAGTTTTAAGAGGTTCTTTATGGGATGACATGCACAGGCTTTGCAGTGATTAAGGCCAGGGGAAGGCATCGTCATGCTAAGCGTGTTAATGAGCAGACGATATCACTCCTCAATCAAATGTCCCCTCACCTCTACTGGATGTGTCTTTGAATCCAGCCGCTGTTTGGCCACATGATGAGGTGACGTCTCACTCGGCTGCAGAACTTTATGGTCCTGTTTGTGCAAAATATCTTTGTGAACTGGACCTTGAGACATGGTAGATAGTGGTTTCCAGTCATGTGAAACTTATCTTGCACTATGCAAGCATTTCCCGTACACTGCAAAAACTTGAATCTAAATCTAGTCAGAAATATCTCGTCGTATTCATTATAAAAGCTAAAAAAAAAATAAGGCCTGCATTGCTTGTTATGAGTTAAAATAAATCCTTAGAATGGGGAATTCTGTGACACATTTAACTATTAAAGGTCCAATCAGTGAGATGTGAAGACAGCTCTCTACAATGTTTAGAATTTAGACTGCAGTACCCATTTTAAACACCAGGGGTCAGAGTTACATACTGCTCCTTTAATTTTTCAATATTTAAAAGCATTTCAGGACTTATTTTATTGCATTTATAGCTTGAAATAAGATATTTATCTAGATTTGTTAGGAAGGCTTTTAGTAAGTGTAATGAGATAGTTGTAATTTTAAATTAAATCCATACACTTAGCTAAGATTTGAGGGTTAGGGTTATGTGTATGACACTGTGTCATGTGTATGGTCTCATCATGTTGCTTTTGTTTCTACAAGTTTAAAATTGTAAGTTCACCTCCTCTTCATCATGATGTTACTTTTCTGTGTGCTGTCATCAGAATCGTGGCTACGACTCAAATGCAGCCGACGGACGCCAGGAAGGCCTTCCCCTGCTTCGATGAGCCCGCCATGAAAGCCATCTTCCACATGACTCTGCTGCACCCACACGGGACCGTGGCTCTGTCCAACGGCATGGACTACGGTAAGTCTCTGTTTCAGTTACATGTACACCTTCAGACAGCTTAAAGCTTAAAGGTCTCACAGTGATAATAACTATATGGAAGCAAAACAAACACATTCAAGGCAGGGTTGATCATTTTCAAAAACTAGCATGATGTTGAAAGTAGCATTCCCTCTGTGCTCCCTCTAAAGCCACGCCCCCTCACTGACATACACGAGCGCCGTTGGTCCAGAAGTGGACCTCAGCTCATGCTTTGAGCGTGGACTCGTGCACACAAGAGGTAGAGAGTGAGCAGAGAGACAGGGAGGCGTCTGATTGGTTCATCAGATTGGTACCTCGTGGCAGACATTGGTTGAAGTTTTTACAGACTTACAAACTGATACAGATGATGGATTCTCTTTGTTCCTGTTTCAGAGAACATGAGCTATTAATTTCTGTCAGGACCTAGAGACAATTTACACCAGAATCTGAAGAAGTGGATCTGGAGGAAAATGACCAACCCTGACTTTAGGACGTCTCATATAGAAATATGAATATATGAAACCCATCCTCATAAGTTACAGATAGAAGCTGTCAACATCAGTCTACTTTTTCTTAATCCTCCAGTAGGAAATCTTTCTGTCACAGATCTGAGGTCGAAGCTATATCAAATAACCAGCTTCCATCTTTGGCCCCTCACAGAGCCCGTTAATGTCACTCTGGACGGCATGGATGTAGTCCAGACCAGCTTTGCCCCCACAGAGATCATGTCCACCTACCTGCTGGCTTTCGTCGTGTGCGACTTTACATTCATCGGTTCCAAACCTGGTGAAGACGTCCTGGTAATCACACATCACACATCACATGATTATTAATGATCTCTGCATTCTGAGCAGTCGCCCTGAAACCGTTGACTGTATATATAAATATGGACGACATGTCTCCACCTCCTACGCCTGTACATATTGAAGCCAAAACACCCTTTTATTTAAACATGTGGATTTGAAGAATCTTTAAAGTCACTTGTAACGTGTAGGTTTTGTGTTGTAAAACCAAAGACGATGAATCCAAAGGGGGGCGGCTGTGGCTCAGTTGGTAGAGTCGGTCGTCTCTCAACCGGAAGGTCAATGGTTCGAGAGCCTCTGTGTGCCATTTTTCACAGATATCGCTCAAATATTCCTAGAATCAAGACTTTAGTTTAGTTTAGTTTATTAGTTTATTTGAATCAGGGACAGAGTACAAACAAAAAAAACATCCGTCTTAGAAGAGAAAAGCTGCTTTGTACCAGATTTAGATAAGAAGCTAATTTCCATCTGTTGTCCCCGGGCAGCAACAATAAAATACAGATCAACCAGTCATGCACACACACACACCCACACACACATGCACACACACACACGCACACAGACAGATATTAAAACATTAGACAACAAAGATGTCGAGATGTCACGTCAATGCTCACAAGACTGGTTCCCTTAAAATCAATTTTTTTTTTACTTGGTGGGAGAAAGTGTGGATGTTTGTGCAAAGTTTCAGTCTAGTTGGGAGATTATTCCATTCTTTAGGGGCGGCTGAGGCTCAGTTGGTAGAGTCGTCGTCTCTCAACGAGGGTTCAATCCCCAGCTCCTGCAGCAACATGTCCGATGTGGAAGACACTAAACCCCGAATTGCTCCTGCTGCATAAGAGTCTCTCTGAAGGTTTCCTCAAGACTGACTGCTGCTCTAATTTGAAGCATGAGGCTCACCCAGCAGCTTCTTATCACTTCTGATGATGTTACTTCTATTAATCCTGCTAACACGCCCGCTGTGATAGCAGCAGCTTGATAAAGACTGATGATGTAAGTTCATGTGAGACTACACTTTAGTCTGAAACTTAATACTTCAACCATCACCGCTCCCTTACTTTGATCATTTATTGATGAAGATGTGCATTCATCCTAAAATATGCTTGAATAATTTTAGTTGCCTGAGATGGCGAGGGGATGAGGGGAGTAACGATATGATAAAAAACACACTTCCTCAGTAGGAATAAACTCAAGTTGCTCGACATCAAGACACCCGAACACATGCAGCCGAGTCGCATGCTGCCTCCTCTCTCCTCCTGCTCTTTACGCTCCGGCCTCTGATTGCTCAGTTGCTGCAGGTGAGGCCGGCTGCACTGAGGCTGAGAAGCAGCACCTGGAGAGCGAGCGAACAGGACAGAGAGAGAGGGAGAGGAAACACACAAACAAACACCAACAACAAGCACTACGGCACATAGCAGCGACCTCAAAGTTTAAATTCTAGCTCATTAACAGTGAAAGGTTCCGCTTGTGTTGCTCGTTGTATATGGCGCCCTCTGCTGGACTCAAAGCTCAGTGCATGTGTGTTTTTGTTTTTCTTTCCTGCATTGTTTTGTGTCCAGATCAGGATCTGGGCCCGTAAGAAGGCCATCGCGGAGGGTCAGGGAGACTACGCTCTGGAGAAGACCGGACCCATCCTGTCTTTCTTTGAGAAATATTACAACTCTTCTTACCCCCTCGCTAAGTCAGGTGAGAGCCACGTGCACACCTGCAGACCTTCACAAAGCCGAGGAAGAACCTGAAACTTCTGTGTTAGACCACATTATTCTAATCGTGTTTATACAGTAATTTATTGATTTAACACTCTGAAAATGTCGTTAAACTTCATAGACGAGGACTTACAAAGAATTAACAATTACTTAATGATAAATATAACTTTTAATTGAGCTGTAACATTCATCTCATAGACTGTATGAAACATGGACGTAGTCTCACTCACTGGTTTCTGAAGCTTTGTTTTGAAGCCAATCGATGACAGTTGCCATATTGGAAATGCTGTCTCACCCTAACTTTGGCTCAACCTAGCACAAGGCAAAGAGGTGGAGTTGAGGCGGAGCTTAAGCCTCCTGACAAACAGCCTAAACACAGTTACAGCTCAGGCTGTTTCTGTGTCTGGACCTTTAAATATGTAAATGAGCTGTGTCCGACCACGCCCCCTCTCTGGAAGGGCTTGGGGTGTACTCGGTCTTTCTCGCTCCATGTCCTATTATTTACGGTGAGAAGGCAGACTCAGAGGGCAGAACAAACACCTAGCTGTGGGAGTGTCACCCACCTGGGGGAGGGGCTACTGCTTTTTGTGATGTCATGAAGGGAAAATCTCCAAACAGCCTGTTTGAGCACACATTTTCTGAAAAGTGGAGCAGGCAGAAGACGGAGAGGATGGACTTTTCTCATCATTGGGGGGTTTGTAGACGGATTAGAGACACAGAAGTGGATTTAGCTTCATATGTGAACTTGTCCTCTGTTGTTGTTTTTTTTTTAAAGACCAGATCGCTCTTCCCGACTTCAGCGCTGGCGCCATGGAGAACTGGGGTCTGATCACTTACAGAGAGACCGCCCTCTTGTACAACCCCGATGTGTCATCCAACGGCGACCAGGAGTGGGTGGCGACGGTCATCTCACACGAGCTCGCACACATGGTATCACAAATTCACTGCTGCACAACCCGTCGACAAAATGATTTTTACATCTGTGATTGGAATGAAAAACAAAGCTCTGCACTTTCAGTGGTTTGGAAACTTGGTGACGATGAGGTGGTGGAACGACCTGTGGCTCAACGAAGGGTTCGCTACTTACGTCTCGTATCTTGGAGCCGACAAGGCTGAGCCAACGTGGAACATGGTAAGCTCTGTTTTTTTAAATGTACCTGTTTTAAAGTTTGCCTAAATGAGCTTTTAAAGGCTTACTATGCAACTCACAGAGCAAAACAAACGCTCTCTTTGGACACAGCTCCTCCATCCCTCCACACGTGTCACCGACGAGGGTCTGTGAGACGACGAGCGGCAGACACTGATAAACAACATAAACAATTCCAAGCTGACTCAGTTGTTTCATCTGGTCGTCTTTGTAGACCAAAGAAAAACGTTTATTCGGTTTGGAAAGTCAGTTGGTGCTCTTTCAGGCGTCCTTATGATGACACGTCCCTGAGTGGGTGGGGCCGTCTCAAATAACAACAAAGAAAAAAGTGAAAACTGAACTGCTGCAATAAGTTAAAATATCCGTCGATGCAGCGAGGGGAATTTGACCTGGGGGTCTTGACATCTTAAAATAAGATCTTTATGTGGACTTGTCAGGTGAATGTGCAGAAAAATAAGATACTTTGAAAAAGAAGTTAGACAAATTCCCTTTGTTAATATTTTAAGCTTTTGCAGTGTAGTTAGTTTTGTAACATGCTCATTTCAGTCAGATCTCTTTTTCTTGTAAAGCTTCATTTTTTAATTTGACTCCAAAATCCTGTTGGCGACCAATAACAACCCGCCTCCAGATGACACTGATTACTGGAAAAATGTGCGTCAGAGCTGAACACAAACTGGTCTCTGTGTGTTTCCCAGAAAGATTTGATCGTCCTGAACGAGATCATCGGTGTGATGGGAGTCGATGCTTTGGCTTCCTCTCATCCGCTCTCGTCCAAAGAGGAGGACGTCCTGAAACCTGAGGACATCAGTCAGCTGTTTGACTCCATCACGTACAGCAAGGTGGCGTTTAAACAACCGACACACACACACGAAGTCTCTCCTGTCGAGACGCATCGTTTCTCTTCATGCTTCACTAAACGAGACACTGACCTCCTCTAAACTGTTCTCTTGTCCCCCGTGTGACTCCCTTTGGAAGATGCAGAATTAAATCAGGCCGCTAATGAATCACTGATGCTCATTAACACACTGCTCTAATTAAATCCTGTGTGATACGCCACCCACCAACACTGCTAATCTCCTCCTCCATCACAGGGAGCTGCAGTCCTCAGGATGCTCTCAGAGTTCATTACCGAGGACGTCTTCTCCAAAGGACTGCATGTGAGTACGCCCAATAAAACTGATGATGTGACTGTGTGGTGAAAATGCACAAAGACTGCTTTTTATTGGCCTGCATATGTCGCTTTGTGAAATTTAAATAAATACTGTTTTCTGTCTGCAGACATACTTAGAGGAGTTCAAATATCAGAACACGGTCTACACCGACCTCTGGAAACACCTGCAAATGGTAAGATAGCATTGAGGCTTTCTTTCTGCAGCAATGCCCCGTCAAAGGGAGTCTCAAAGTCTTCTTTGTTTTCAAAACTATTCATCTGTACGTAATCCCAAAGCAGCAACCATACAGTTTATTCAGTCAGTTTCCCCATCATTAGGAGTACTCGAGATCTCAACTTATTTAGAAAGTTAGAGCCCCAGTTAAAAAAAGTCTGGACATGCCGCTGGTCCTGGGATCAAGTCAAAAGTTTAAATCCTTTGCATCAAATAAGTGTCTACAACTACATGACATGGTCATTGCTTTCTTCTGTTAAAGGGGACATAGTATGAACATATATGTGTGTAACCTGAGAGTCTACTGACCCATAACATGTGAAATAAACCCATCCAGTCCTTTGTTTGTGGTCTGCATAAGTCTTACAACACAGAGAAAAATGCTTCGTTTCTAAATGTGCTCTCCTTGTGATGTCACAGTGGGATTCTGGGGAAAAGAAAATCCCCTCCCCTCCCCTGGTATCTCCACCCATGGACTCCACCTCAAGCCTCGAACAAAACATTTGCACCTGTCCACCATTTTTATTCTCTCTACAGAGGAGTGATGTCTACTGGGAAAACTCAGGGGGGGGGGGGGGGGGGGGTCATTGCATTTAAAGAGACACACACACCAAAACGGAGCGTTCTGAGAGAGCTGGTTTCTACAGGGTCACAAACCTCCTCTGGTGCTTGATTCATGTTATATTTTGACCAAAGCTCAGCACAGATGTTTCATTTAGACCACAGGGGACTGTTTGAAAAGGTGGAGGAGGACTGTTTGAAAAGGTGGAGGAGGACTGTTTGAAAAGGTGGAGGAGGGGAGACTGTTTGAAAAGGTGGAGGAGGGGACTGTTTGAAAAGGTGGAGGAGGGGACTGTTTGAAAAGGTGGAGGAGGACTGTTTGAAAAGGTGGAGGAGGGGACTGTTTGAAAAGGTGGAGGAGGGGACTGTTTGAAAAGGTGGAGGAGGACTGTTTGAAAAGGTGGAGGAGGACTGTTTGAAAAGGTGGAGGAGGACTGTTTGAAAAGGTGGAGGAGGACTGTCTGAAAAGGTGGAGGAGAGGACTGTTTGAAAAGGTGGAGGAGGACTGTTTGAAAAGGTGGAGGAGGGGACTGTTTGAAAAGGTGGAGGAGGACTGTCTGAAAAGGTGGAGGAGGAGGACTGTTTGAAAAGGTGGAGGAGGACTGTTTGAAAAGGTGGAGGAGGGGACTGTTTGAAAAGGTGGAGGAGGGGACTGTTTGAAAAGGTGGAGGAGGACTGTTTGAAAAGGTGGAGGAGGGGACTGTTTGAAAAGGTGGAGGAGGACTGTTTGAAAAGGTGGAGGAGGGGACTGTTTGAAAAGGTGGAGGAGGGGACTGTTTGAAAAGGTGGAGGAGGACTGTTTGAAAAGGTGGAGGAGGACTGTTTGAAAAGGTGGAGGAGGGGACTGTTTAAAAAGGTGGAGGAGGACTGTTTGAAAAGGTGGAGGAGGACTGTTTGAAAAGGTGGAGGAGGGGACTGTTTGAAAAGGTGGAGGAGGGGACTGTTTGGAAAGGTGGAGGAGGACTGTTTGAAAAGGTGGAGGAGGACTGTTAGAAAAGGTGGAGGAGGGGACTGTTTGGAAAGGTGGAGGAGGACTGTTTGAAAAGGTGGAGGAGGACTGTTAGAAAAGGTGGAGGAGGACTGTTTGAAAAGGTGGAGGAGGAGGACTGTTTGAAAAGGTGGAGGAGGACTGTTAGAAAAGGTGGAGGAGGGGACTGTTTGAAAAGGTGGAGGAGGGGGATTATATGTCCTCTTTAAAGTATCTCTTTGCAGGGACCAAGGAAAGTCTCTTGTGTTTTTTCCCTGTGCTAACAGGCCGTGGATAAAGCCGGCGTTCCGCTGCCGTACTCCGTGGAGGAGATCATGAACCGCTGGATCCTGCAGATGGGATTCCCAGTTGTCACCATTGACAGCAAGACTGGAAAGATCAGCCAGAAACACTTCCTGTTGGACCCAGACTCTGTGGTGGATAGACCCTCGCCGTTTGGGTAAGAAAACATTTCTTTATTCTTTAGATATTTTTTTGGGACATTTTTGCCGCCATTGGATCGGACCGCTGAAGAGAGACAGGAATTGTTGGAAGGGGGGAGTAGGCGTCACTTCTAGCAAAAAGGGAGAAGCCCGACCTGGTCCCTGGTTTAATGAAAACCTCCTGGACATAGAGTATGTGTTAGATTTACAACCTTCGATTTTCTAACATGCTTATTTGTTTGGCTGGATGGATGCTTCAGGTACGAGTGGTTCGTCCCTGTGACCTGGATTAAAACTGGTGGAGATGAGCAGCAGTACTGGCTCCAACATAAAGAAGGTGCGTTTTAATTCAGCTTACATGTTCAAAGCATCGTTATAAAAACGAGGATCTGACTCAGAAAATGTTTTTTATTTCCATCCAAACAGCTACAAACACAAACATGATGCTCGGTCCAGACGATTGGTTGGTGGCCAACATCAAAATGAAGGGCTTCTACAGAGTCAACTACGACTTGGAAAACTGGGAACGACTCCTCTCCAAGCTGAGCTCCAAACATCAGGTACAACGCCTCACCTCTGCAATGTTTTCTAAATGACTTCCCAAGCCCCCTAAACTCAACGTCTCTGTCACTTTTCAGGATATTCCGGAGACCAACCGAGCTCAAATCATCGATGACGCTTTTAACCTGGCAAGGTGAGGCCGCGTTCATACAGAGCGTCCTGTCAAGACGTAGAAAGAACAAGTTCAGCTAACACGTTTTGCTTTCAGGGCAAAGATGGTGGACACAACTCTGGCTCTGAGGACCACAAAGTTCCTGGATAAAGAACGTGAATACATGCCCTGGGAGACCACCAGACGCAACCTGAATTACTTCATCCTCATGTTTGACCGCAGTGAGGTGTATGGACCCATGCAGGTCAGTGTCCAGATATCTTCTTCATCTTTAATTAAGCCAGCTGATAATGAAGGAGTTCAGTTTGGTTATAACAACTGGAGTCCGTTTTCATCCCTCAGGCTTACATAAAGAAACAGGTCACTCCGCTGTTTAATCACTTCAAAGATCTCACTGCCAACTGGACAAAGATCCCAGATAATCACACCGACCAGTAAGTTCATCAGATATTTGCTCCTCTCTCATGAACATGTGTGGGCTTTAACTGTCTGGACAAAACACCACAAGACATTTTCACATCTGCACTCCTGAAAATATCTAGACAACTTTAGGAGGACTGCCCCTGAAATCCTCCTGATCTGGTTGTTCACACAAGCACCTCACAGAGGGAGACTATCCCTGTCAGACTGGAAGAGGGGGGGGGGGGGGGGGGGGGGGTCTCCTGAGGCAAGACGTGCAAAGAAAGAACAATGTGGAAGAACATACTGGGGAAAAGAAAACAAAATGCAGCTTGCTTGCAGTTGTTTAGTGTGTTAAGATGGTTAAAATCCCACAACAATATGTAAAATGAAAACAAATAAATAAACACAGCCAGAGAAAATGGTTCACACACTCTCAGACTTTGAGTTGCAGTTGACTCTCCTTCAGCGTTCTTCTTCTGAGTGTTACATCATTACTCTTGTCTCCGTCCAGGTACAATCAGGTGAATGCAATCTCCATGGCCTGCAGCACAGGAGTGCCAGGATGCAAGGAGCTGACCACCGGCTGGTTCAGAGAGTGGATGGCAAACCCAGAAGCCAACAAGTATGTGAACTTTCCTTTTATTCTTTCCAACATCTCTGAAATGTCCTAAATCCTAAATCCTGTAGGTAGTGCCATGTTTTTGCCATCCACAAGAGGCGACCCCTTGAAGCCAGGGCAGACGTCCCTCAGCCCAACAACGTTTTCCAGCTCCTCTTGGGGGAAGCTGGATGTATCAGTGCTGCACCCTGCATTCTTCCCCAAGAAGGATGTAATTTCCCTGAGGCGTTCTTGGGCTTAGACCGCAGCCCTTAGGCTTCATAAGGCGTCTTCAGGAACCAATGGATGAGCTCACTGAGACTACGTCCATGTTTTATACAGTCCACCTCTTCAGACTCTTATAATCCATTCCCCCTCCTTGATTTCACTGATTCCACTGCTGCTGCCATTGTCTCTAACATATTGGGTCATCTTTATGCTTTGTTCCAGCATTAGTCCTAACTTGAAGTCCACAGTGTACTGCAGTGCGATCGCAGCAGGGGGGGTGGAGGAGTGGGACTTTGCCTGGTCCATGTTCAAGAAGGCCACCATCGCGTCCGAGGCTGAAAAACTCATGTATGCTCTGTCCTGCACCAAACAGCCCTGGCTGCTCAACAGGTCAGCAACACTCAGACTATTTTGTTTTGATGTAGAGCTCTTAATTAAACCTGTACCATCCTCCTCCGTCAGCAAAGTCCTCACTGTGAGAGTGTGTTGCAGGTATCTGGAGTATTGTCTGGACCCAGAGAAGATCCGTAAGCAGGATGCTACTTTCACCATCACTTATATCGCTGCAAACTCCGTCGGTCAGTCTCTGGCGTGGGACTTCATCAGATCCAACTGGGACCATATATTCAATGAGTGAGTTGACTGATGCACATATGGAGTGTGTGGATGTTTCACAGGTTTGCAGGGTTTTGGTTAAAAACACATTGCAAAAGACTAAAAACATGTTAGAAGTATTTGGATTTACCTGGTGTGAGTGCACATAAATGCTGCCTTCTCCCCTGAGGGGGGCGGGGGGGATTTTCTTGAGCACAATCATGTTAACTGCATACATACTGAATTGCCGCTCCCACCCTCTGGAACTTTCTCCATAAAACATCAGAGACTCCTTTATTATTATTATTATTATTATTATTACTAATTTCCTGACGGATAACGTGATGATCTGACTCTGTCATGTTTTTTTGTTTTTCCTCAGTTATGGCGGTGGATCGTTTTCGTTTGGAAGATTGATCGATGGAGTGACCAAACGGTTCTCCTCCGAGTTCGAGTACAAACAGGTACAGTTCCTCTTACTGATACTGAATGACCCAGTGTAACATTTAAGTTCTTAAATAAGATTACATTAGTGTAGAAAAACTTAAATATTGCAGCCTGCTCCTGAAAATTCCCTGAGTTAGTTGCCCTTTCACACACGTCCCACTCAGTGGGAGATTTTCCCTCTCTGGTGGACAGATTACTGCAAATCCAAGATGGATGAGGCAACAGAGTCCAACTCCTTGAAGGCAGTTGTTGCCTTAATTTCAATGCTATGTGTAATTGGATGCGTTCACAGTATTAAAAAAAGAGCCGGAAAGAATGTACTGGCGAGCAGGAAAGAGTTAAAGCGGTTTCAAGTGCACAAAAAAGACTTCCTGCTGTGTTCACACGTTGGCTCACCCCGACTTCCTGCAGAGATTAAACCAGGAGCTGGCAGGAAAAAGTCCAGACAGTAGCTTTATTAGCTTTATTTTGTGCAATTCAACCCAAAAATGTTTCCTGGATTTTCAGGAGGTTTGTGCATGTGTGAAAAGGGCTGTGCTCTAAACGCAGACATGAATCCCAGTAACCCTCTTCCTCTTGTTCTTCTTCTTCTTCCTCTTCAGCTGCTGCAGTTCAAAGAAGACAACGCCGGGCACTTTGGCTCGGCCTCTGCGTCCCTTGAGCAGGCTCTGGAGAGGACAAAGGCCAACATTAACTGGGTGGAGATGAACAAGAAACAGGTGTTGGACTGGTTCACCACTGAAGCTTCTTCTTCTCCAGTTTAACACGTTTTACTGCGGCTGACAACAAATTATTATTATTATAAAATTGTTCAGAGAGTGATGACGCTTTTTTAAGATGTATAGTATTGATTTAACCTTTTTATGAATAAAGACTCTTTAATACCAAATCTCAGTTTGTGTGTGAACAAATGTGTTTCAAACAGGAGTCAACGGGGTTATGATGCACAGCTGTGAGCGGCCATGTTTGTTCTGCGGAGACGCGGCTGAGGTGCAGGTAGTCTGCAGCTGTCAGAAACCGGGTTAAGGAGTATACATGACACAGAATCCTGTTTTCTTTCAGAGTTCTCCAGGTAGTGAAATCTGATGTTTACATGCACAAAAACAAAAACAGGATTCTTTAAAACCCCGATCAAATCCATGTAAATTCTCTCATTGTTAACTTAAACATTGTGAAATAATTAATTCACAAAGTGGGCTGCGCCTTTTACAAGATACAGAAATAGTGATGCTTCTGGCTCATCTTAATCTTAAGAGGCCGGGAAATCAAACAAAGTGTTTTCTTTGGTCTCAACAACCAGCCGTGTTTACACAGGAGAGAGAAAAGGTGCCAATTAACAGGTCCTGGTTCAGCTGCCACTCCTCTCAGCGGGGGTCTTTCCTTAAAGACTTTAGAGGGGATGTGCTCCCTGTTTAGCACCTCATCGTCCTGCTGACAGCTGCACTGTTTGTTTTAGGAAGTCTCTGAACGGCTGGATATGTTAAAGCTCCTGTGAGGACTTTTCAGCTGGTTCAGGATCAGACTGAAATAAAAACGTAATCACCTTAAAATGACCGACAGAAGCCAACGTGACCATCAGCCATAAGACAGATCATTTCTAAAGAGTCATTTTTAATATCTGAAACCTCAACGGGTAGGTGTCACAGTGAGTCAAAGCATGCTGCAGGAGCCTTTGTGACACATGTAACTATTAAAGGTCCAATCAGTGAGCTGTGTAGAGAGTGAAATGATAAAGGTATCTTACTAGCTGATCAGACATTAAGGAAACAGCTCTCTATGATGTTTAGAATCTGGACTGCAGTACCCATTTTTAAGCACTTGGTGTCAGAGCTACATACTGCTCCTTTAAGAGAAAGGAGGAGAAGATCACTTTCCCAGAAACTAGATTTTACACATTAACAGGATAAGATCAACAAATAGAGTTATGACTTTGTCCACAGGGGGGCGCCTGAAAGTTTAAGTTTCTTGAAGGTGAATGAATGCAACAAACACAAGTGTTTATTTTAAATATTAATATTTTATTCTTTTGACATTGTGATAAAAATAATAAATTAACACTTCTATGTACAAAACCACAAGAAAAGGGCGGACATTTTGCTCTAAATAACAAAAAAGAGATGGTTGGTCCAATCGTGTTTTTAGGGGGGTCATTGTTGCAATGAAGATAGTTCGATCAGAAGGATCAGTGAGTCTCTCAGCAGTGTCCAGAGAACGGGACGATGTCCTCAAATTGCTGCTGCTGCATCCAGTAATGCTCGCTGGGAAGCATTCTGCAGAAGCTTCAGAGACCTGATGACACAAAAGAGATTCTTTTTAGGAAAACATTCACACTGAAAGGAGCGACACAGTCATGAAAAACAAAGACTCAGCTGTCTGAAAGTCAAAGAGCAGGATGTGAACATACCTGATATGAGGGCTGCAGATAGGACATGTGTGCTGTGCTCATGCTGGGACTCTCCGGCTCCTGAGGGAGGTAGCTGGTAGTCGGCTGACCCAGGAACTGGTTGAGGGTCTGTGGCTGCTCCACGGAGCCCGAGGACGCCCTCTGCTCCAGCGCCTCCTCGCTGAGGCCCAGCTGAGCCGACAGGTGGGAGATGTAGCGGATGGTGAGGCGCAGGGTGTCGATCTTGGTCAGGGTCTGCCCGGCTGGAGCCACCGACGCCGGCAGGTAGTTCCTGAGGTGATGCATGGCCTTGGTCAGATCCCTCATCCTCAGCTTCTCTCTCTCGCTGGCCGTCTGACGCTTCTTCCCCGGGTACCTCGACCTGGACTTCTTTGCGGTGGTGGTGGAGGCGGTTTTGGAGCA
This sequence comes from Labrus bergylta, assembly GCF_963930695.1. NCBI lineage: Eukaryota > Metazoa > Chordata > Actinopteri > Labriformes > Labridae > Labrus > Labrus bergylta. The sequence continues at coordinate 1,267,232 of NC_089197.1, forward strand.
GGACTGTTGTGTCTCGTTGGAGAGATGAGGCGCCACGGGGCTTTTGAAGACGAAGCAGTCCAGAGCGTCTTGTTCGTTTGAGGAGCTCTGGAGGGAGGCGGGGGAGAAGCAGAAGGAATCCACAGAGGAGGTAGGAGACAGGCTGCTCCCGGCGCTGAAGTAACCCGGGTCTGCTGCCGGATCGAAAGCCAGAGGGTCGTAACATTTGTCCAGCAGGGACTCGCAGTCGAACAGGAAAGAGTTATCCTGGAGCTGCAGAGCGGAGCAGTGAGAAACATCCATGACTGATCGTGAAGTGGGAGAAGCTGTCAGTGTGTCTCTGGTGAAGCAGGCAGAGGAGAGTGAGGAGCACCAGAGAGGAGGCTGCATATATGTGGTGGGAGGTGCGACGTTGCACCTCCAGGCAGCCACCTCTGGTCCTGAGAAGCTCTGGGAGCAGGGCTGACACCTTGGACGGGGGGGGGGGGGGGGGGGGGGGGGGGGGGGGGGTCTCATGGGAAACAGGGCCAGGCTCCAAGGACAAGGTGTGACCCTGGAGCTCGCAAGAGACATGAATTCACACCAGAGTCACCTCTTCAAGCCTGGAAACACAAACCCTGACGTGATGGGGGGATGAACCTGGGTCACAGGTCTGACTCTGGACCTGGGTCACAGGTCTGACTCTGGACCTGGGTCACAGGTCTGACTCTAAACCTGGGTCACAGGTCTGACTCTAAACCTGGGTCACAGGTCTGACTCTAAACCTGGGTCACAGGTCTGACTCTGGACCTGGGTCACAGGTCTGACTCTAAACCTGGGTCACAGGTCTGACTCTGGACCTGGGTCACAGGTCTGACTCTAAACCTGGGTCACAGGTCTGACTCTGGACCGGAGGGACTTTTTCAATATCAAAAAACGTTTTTGACTGTGACCAGAATCTCCTTCATCTGTTACCAAACATAAATCTGAATAAAAGAAGAAGACGATCACTCTGAGCTCTCAGACTCACTCAAATGTTTTTAATTCATCACATACAAGTTATGTGTTACCTGATCT
>NC_089197.1:1268466-1280966 GCF_963930695.1 Labrus bergylta
TGATCCCCCAGAGAGAAGTGTGGCAGAAACATCAAGCACACAAACACATCAGAGGTTTAAAGATCTCAAGAAAGGTCAGGTCGGCTTTCTAACCCGGGTTTCTACCCTGGGAGGGTAAAGGTCACAGGGAGGCAGTTATCCCTGTGATGGATTTGAAGACATAAATAACCCTCCCTGATTTAGGGACCAGATATTTAGATTCAAATATCGACCAAGCGTTTGTTTCTTCTTTTTCTACAGAGCCCCCGGAGTCCAAAAAGGTCAAAAAACAAAAACTTGTGAGCAGAAGATATTTCTTGTTTACTTTTTGGGACTTCGGGGCCGCTTAAAATGACCCAAATGGAGTGTTTTAAAGACTTGATGAGGTTTTTAAAGTCGATGATTCAGCAGAGAAGGTTTGATTTCTTCAACATGTTTTTGTTTTAAAGGTGTAGACCCGAGGTGTTTGAGTCCTCTCTGAGATCTCTGTGGATTCAACGATCAGCTGCTGACTGTGGATCTGAGTCCTGCTCCGAGTTCCACAAACCTCGGTGTCACATTTGACTCCTGCTCTGCAGCCGAGGTGAAGAAACCTCCGAGCTGGGACGTGTGAAGCGCTCTCACACACACACACACACACACACACACACACACACACACACACACACACACACACACACACACACACACACACAGAAGAAAAACATCCAGAGAGAGAGGACGGGAATCTCAGGACTTTCAGACTCTTGAAGGTTATTTCTCTGTGTTTTTTTGATTTGTGTTCAGGATGTGAAGTGTGTGAGGTGACGCCCGACCTGACAGCTGACTCCAGGAGAAGTTCCCCCGGTGACCTCTGACCACCCACACCACACCACATCACACAGCGTCACTGGGAAACAACCACGAAGCACGTCTCTGATGCCTCCATGTTTAACTCTTTCTGAAAGGACATTTAAACCTTTCTTCTCTCTTCCTGTGGGGTAACTTTTCCCAGTCTTCACTCCCCTTGAGGATTTAGTGTTCTTCGTTTTGTGGTTCAGTGTGACACCTTCTACATTTCACTTTTCAGGACAACCTGGTCCATCAGAACATGAACGCTGCAGTGATGTCAGACGAATGTTTTTATAGAATATGAAAAGTCAGACAATAAAGTCAGAGATAAATAAAAAAAATCAGAACCACATTTTGTTTTTCAGTGGCCCTACTCCTCTTCTGTACATATTTACAAATTTTCTTCCAGGTTTTTTGTTTTTTGCTCTGCAAAGTTATTTGTGCTTTTCCTGTTTGGAATGAGACGGCCACATCACGCTGCTCTTGTCTCTCCACCTGGGATAATGCTACAGGTATATGTGTCATGTGACCTCTTAGGAGGGACTTTGACAGTCGCCCCACAGATCCTCCATGAATCAGAATCCTGAGGTCAGCTGACTTGAGTTGGCCAAAGTAACTAAAATGACAATGACAGTCCAGTTGTGACGGGGTCGACTTTACCGATCTCTCAGCCATTTTGAAAGTAGAATATTTTCTGTTTTAATGGAGGACAAGTTGGGACTGCAGATGGGCGAGTTCAGCCCTGAGTTAAGAAAGCCCCTCCCATCTCCTCCATCTTTTATTCTCTCTTTTTCTGCAGGATTATTTTTGGGCTTTTATTGTAGAGACAGGACGCTGGATAGAGTCAGACATCAGAACTTCATTCAGGGAATGACTTACATTAAAAGAGCAACAGGTCGGATTCTAACCCAGGTTGCCGGCTTGGAGGACTTCAACTGCCATCCATGAGGCGTGCACACTAACCACTAGGCTACCAACGCCACAACCTCAATCACATATTAACCTGTTCACTTCAGTTTACCTTATTACCTGAAAGATTTTAACCAACGTTTAGTTTTTTCAGCGATTCAAACATTTTCCAGTCTCTTGTTTCCAAAAAAGTTTAAAGGTTTATTTTTTGGGTATTGGGTATATAGGGGCGGAGCCACAGGTCGGATTCAGACCCAACTTGTAATTTAACGTTTTTGTTTCTATCTCAGGTTAAATGTTGTCTTTCAGTGTTTTGTGAATCCTCCCGTTGTCAAGCAGAGCGCCGACCCGTCAGAAAGCTGCTGCTGACTTTGATTTGATGATGATCTGCAGCTTCCAGCTGTCAGAGCCTGATGATGGAGAGGACCTGTCTTCTCCTAATCCACATTATCTCTGACTGTGTTTACTCACATGTAATGAGAGGCCAATCAGCACGGCCGTGTTAACCCTTTCATCTCAAGCTCCGAGGCTTTATTAGCTCCTCTGTGATGAAAGGTGGGATTGAGTATATTAGGCTTTATGTGTCGACCTCTGCTGCTCGCATATCAAATGAGCTGCATGTATGTGACAAACCAAACAACTGAGGCCTAATCCTCCGACCTCCTCTCGATCTATGAATATTAAAGGCCTCTCAGGCAGGTAATTAGAGCTGTAGGTGATAGAGAGAGAGGGGGGGATCAAAGGGGGGGTCTTATATCTAAGTCTAGACTTAGCGGTGCCAAAGACCTCCGTGTGTTTGCAGAGTCTCATTAACAAAGATACTCTAAATAGGTAGATAACCTGTGGCAGAGGCTGATCACAGGAGGGAGAGAGAGAGGAAGTTACCGTCATGTTTCTGCAGAGGCTCGAGTCTCTGTGACTCCTCACTGTGGATGTTTAACTCCTGACATCCTGACACATCGTGTTGGATAATTACACACGACAGAATGCTTTAAATAGAGGAGGAAAATATAAAGGTTAGACGTGTGTAGACTCCAGTGGAGCTGCATCAACCTTTTTGTAATTTTACGTTATATTTCTATATTACTGTATTTATGTGTATTAGTCATTTGAGTGTTTATTGCATGGCCTCTCTTTACATTTCACTGCACATCTGTATGAGCATGTGACAAATACAAATCTTGAATCTTGAATCAACTGGAAGGAGAGTTTCAGAGGGTTTCAACAATATTCATGTTCCCATATAACCAGATGACACATGATTTGGTTGCTGTAATGATTCCTCCTCCTTGTTGTTAGTTCATGCAGGACACAGCAGTCATACGCTCCAGCTGTGATCAGCTGACAGCCAGCTGATCGAATCATTGCTTCTGATCAAACACACACCAATCACAGCTCGATCCATTTAAACACACACTTCTGTCTCACTGATCTATCTTTTTGCAATAAAATCATTAAAATTATGAGCAGAGTGTTCCTGACTAAAATTACCATGTATAGACTTTCACACCTCAAACACTCCTGATATTTTCAGTCCGGAGTTTCTCCTCCAGCCTCCTCGTGTTTATTCTGCAGAAAGTCAGAGTGAGCTGATGTGAGAACACAGCAGGATATAATCAGGAGAATTCACCTGGAGCCAGTGGGAGGGGCCAGTGGGAGGGGCCAGTGGGAGGGGCCAGTGGGAGGGGGTGGTGACCTTTATTCCCTGTGATCGCTGAACGACCATAGACTGTCTGCACGCCACCTCTACCATCTCCGTGCTCTAATCAACCTGCTGCTGCATGTTTCCTGTTCTCCAGGATGTTCTTCTCCTCTCTTTAGTTCACTTTGAGATTCTCTTCAACTACACGGAGCGTTGATACAAACACACATATTCTCATTATAGCGTCGTGTAGAGGACTCTGCTGTTTCAGCCCCCCCCCCCCCCCTCCTGTCCCACAGGGATATTCTCCAGCTGTGAGGTGCATGTGTGAACAACAGATCAGGAGGATTGCAGGAGCAGCCCTCCTGATATTCTCGAGATATTTTCAGGAGTGCAGATGTGAAAACAGCTGAAGTGATGCTGGACAAAAAGTCAGTCTTCATATTTATATGTAAAGTTTATCTGACGCTGACATGAAGCTTTAGCACTCTGAGCCGGACAAATCTAATAAAAAAAAAAGACTTCGTTATGATGTTTTCAGACACTTTCAGACAGAAATAACATTTTTATGCTCCTTCATTTATTAATTGTATTTAATCATATTAATTATGTTATACAAACATCTAAGATTGTATTCTTTGAATTTGAGCAAAAAAAGTGTGATTTTAATGATCTATAAAAGCTACAGCATGACAAACCTCTGAGGGTGTCAGTTCACCTCTATGACCAGCAGAGGCTGCTGTGCCATTTTTCTGCTTCATTCTGCATTTCTTCTTAAAGGCACACTGGAGTAACACAGGGTGTCCACTGAACACTGTGCATATATATCAAAACAAACATGAACCGGCAGCTTCCTGATTTTTTAACAGTGGGAGAAACTGCAGTGCATCATGGGAACAGACGCAGAGAAAAGCGAGGACATTTTTTAAATATTTTATTATAAATAGTGGTTCAAAGACATATAAAAATATGAATATTTACATGGAAAAATAAATAAAACATGTAGAAAAAGCATCATATACATTTTAAGAATAAATAATAATAACGTGTTTTCACAGTGAGGCAGTAACAAGTGAGAGTAGTTTGTGTCGTTGTTGGACGATGGCGGGCTCGCCGTCGAAGCGTTTTAACCCCAGTACTCTCTGGGAACCAGCGGGAGGCAGAAGTCTTTGCCACTCATCTGTAAAAAAAAAGATAAAGTTTGATTAGCATGTTGCACTTTGATTTAAAAATGAAGCATCTCTTACAATTTGTCTTTTTATTTAATTTATTTTGTTTTGTATAAATTTGCAAAAATGTGAAAAGAGGAATGAGTCTGTCAAACCACAAATGAACAATATGTACAAATGTCTGTGAATGTGTGATTCTAAATAAAATTTAAATAAATAAATAAATGATGCATGATGGGTAATTTCTCTTTAAATAATGTGAAAGTAAACGCTCTCGTACCTGACAGCACGGCTGAGTTTGCGGCGGCGTCTGCAGGAACAAGTCCCTCTGAGGAGCCTCGAAGTAATGATCACCTCCAAAACCACAACTCCCAGAGTGCAGTAGGGCGTCCTGACGCTGCTCTGGGTACAGGCCCTGGTTCAGGCTCTGGTCCTGCAGGTTCAGGCTCTGGGTCTCGTGTCCCTCCATGGAGGCGGCGTGCTGGAAGTAGCTGAGGATGTCGGGCGAGGAGGCGTCGCTGGCTGACGTGTCCCCGTGCTCCCGCCTCTGAAACAGAACCTCCTCGCTGAGCCCCAGCTGCGCCGACAGGTAGGAGATGTAACGGATGGTGAGGCGGAGGGTCTCAATCTTTGTCAGGGTCTGACCCGCGGGCGCCACAGAGGGCGGGAGGTAGGATCTGAGGTGGTGCATAGCTTTGGTCAGATCTCTCATCCGCAGCTTCTCCTTCTCGCTGGCGCTCTCCCTCTGCTTGCTCCGGATCCGGGGCGCTCGACCCGACTTCCGGCCCCTTCTGGACAACGAGCACTGGGAGGATTTGAGGCTCTGGGAGTATCCGGTCTTGGCCGCCCTGGTGGTGGACTGAGGCAGCTGCTGGTAGGACGGGGACAGGCTGGAGTCCATGGAGGTGACGGGGGAGAGAGTGTCCGGAGAGGAGATGCTGGAGAGGTCCGAGTCGGAGCACCACTGATACTGCAGGGAGTAGTCGAGGAGCTGGATCGAGGAGGTATCCATGTTGTGAGGAGAGGATGGTCTCAGTGGTGGGACTGGGAGGACTGGGAGGACTGTGAGTGCTGCTCTGCTCTGCTGCTCGGCTTTATAAGTCCAGGGCAGGGCCGCAGAGGTGTGAAGTGACACCTCTGCAGATTCTCACAAACCATCAGTGTCTACAGCAGAGGCCCTGAACACACACACACACACACACACACACACACACACACACACACACACACACTCTCTCTCTCTCTGGGACCCTGTCTCCGTACCTCTCCCTCTCCTCTGTGTCTGGGAAAAGTTCAGCTGCAGGAGTGGAAGTGTGACTTTTGACTCCTGCTCAAAACAATAAACTGTTTTTTGGCTTCTGTTTTTTCTTCTTTCCCTTCAGAATCTCCGATGTGTTCTGCACATGTCGCAGAGACCATTTCTCCCGCATTCACTTTTACAACACGACGGCCAAAGAGACACAGCCGAAAGAAATGAGACATGAATGGAAAGTGAAAACCCTCACACTAATACATCACACCATGTTCACTCCGTTGAGCTTTTATTAATCACAGCAGGATGATTATCAACATGTAGACACAGAAACTCATCTTGATCCTGTGACACAAACCAACAATAATATTTAAAACACAACTTCAATTCATCCACAATAAGTTATAAACGTAGGAAGAGAAAGATTTATGAGTAAAAAAAAGGAAAATAGAACTAAAAAAACAATGCAAACAAATCAAAGGTTTTTATTTTATTTTTTTTATTAGTCAATTTATTGAACATGTTAAGAAAATACAAACACAAAATAAAAACTAAACAAAAACCAAACAAACTGGATCCCCAGGGTCCATAGCAACAAATAAATAACTGAAATAATATAGTTCATGTTCAAAAGGGATAGGAAGAAGTTTAAAACTTTCCTGGTCCTACCCCTTCTTATTTTTGTGCTTTATTCACAGAAGAATCAAAATGTTTTCATCAATCAGTGAATGATGTTGGACTTGTTGGCCAAAACAAATTAAGTTTTTAGACAAAACAACACAAATAATGGGAACAGATTAACCAAGAACACCAAGAAATAACCAAACAGAAAAACAGGAAGTCACTGATCCAGCTCATATCTATTCAATATTTGATTCCTGAAGAGTTTTTTTAGTTTAATATAGTGTTACATTTTTTCAGCTCGTCATCACAGTTGTTCCACAGTCTAACACTCTTAGTTGTTATATAGTGAAGTTTTGCATTAGTTCTGATATCGTTCAATATTTACCGAGGACGGTGGAGAGAGTCAGAAATCAGAGAGAGAGAGAGAGAGAGGAGCCACCGGTCTGACCAGAACACAAATAAAGACCATGTAGTGCACCGTCCCCTGAACAGGTTTTCTGCAGGAAATGTCTTCTTTGAGAGTTTCCTGATTCTTGATCATATCGGACCAACAAACAGCTCGTCTCCATTCTGCCTCCAGTGCTGAGCGGCTCCTCAACAGAAAGCAGTCCAGGACAAACCGGGTCTGAGCACATACATGTCTTTACATGATCATGAAGCGAGCTGACTCATCTCTCTTCCCTTTGACACACAGTAAAGACGTCCACTTATTTATTTATTTGATTTCTTTTTTTGCGTGCCTATTCATTTTACTGTCTTTTAACTTGATTCTGTATCTCACATGTAGTTTTCTTTTTATCTCATGTGAGCTGTTATGTATTTTATGTATTCTTCTGTACAGCACTTTGGTTTAACTGTGGTTATTTTAAAGTGCTTAAGAAGACAGGATGACTCAAAAAGTAAAAGAATAAAAGGACGCTATAGGTCGGGTCAGCGTCTTTACTGACTTTGTGTCTTATTCTGAGTCATGTTTAGTCAGATACAGAAAACTTCAGGATTTCTCCATAATGGAGTCTGTCCACGTTGTGTACCCGTGTTTGTGCTCGTGCATGAAGTGTACCGAGCTAGAGCATTGATTGGATCACTCCCACCACCAGTCAAACAAACTGGACTTTGAGGGTGAAGCAGGCTTAGTCATGGTACAGATTGCCTTAATGTGAGTGGCTGGTACTCAGATTTTAATTTGTCTGTATGTGTGAGTCTCTGCCTCGCTGCAGTAATAAGTTTGTCTCATCATTAGATCCTGTGTCCTGGCTGGGAGTCTCTTTCTTTACTCGTCACCTCACTTCAACCTTGAACCTGACGTGTGTGTTCCCTCCAGCACCTCCACTTTATATCCCCTGCTCTTCTTCTTCCCACCATGATCATTTTACAGTCTGAGTGCGTCTCGACCTGTGACTTTACGACCCCTCCATTTCTCTTATCTTGATCCTGAAGATGCTGCAGGAACCTCTCTGTGCAACACGCTGAAATGTAAATGTGGTGAGTGTAAATAGTTTTTAATGAAGCTTAATGAGCTGCATTATCCAGTTAAAGACGAAGGTGTGATGGTTTCACACTGATGAGAACTGATGAGTCTGGAGGCGTCACTTCACACCTCGGCTGTGAGAACCGGGAACAACCTGCTAACACTGAACCCCCCCCCCCCCCCCCCCCCCCCCCTCACACACACACACACACACACACACACACACACATACACACACACACACACACACACGCACGCACACACCCTGGGTGTTTCTCCATCTCTGTCGCTCAGTAACATCTATGACATAAACATAGATTTAATTTTTGTTTGTTTTAACACAATAAAAGACGGACGGACAAACAGCCATTTACAACAGAGACAGTGCACATTAAAGTAAACATGTAAATATGACAGATTGTAGCTTTAAGCTCATTTTCATCGGTATTCCCTCAGCAGTTCACACAGATACACATTTACATAAAACCACAACGACCAGCGAACAATCTGAACTGTTCATTGGCTGACAGAGACACATTTAAACGAGCATTAAAAGAAGCTGTGTGATGTTGTTTAACACACAGCAGGATAAAGTGAGCTTCAGAGTTAAAGTGCTTCAAGTGTCTGCTACAGGGGGCGTCGGGAGACTAGCGGTTAGTGTGCACACCCCATGTACAGAGGCTTAAGCGGGGTACACACTACAAGATAATCGGGATGATTTGGGGTCTTATTCCCCCTTCAGACCGAAGTCAGCAAAGGCTTGATTATCTGACGTTCCAAAGATGATCTTGTCAGATTCTCCCGTGGTGTTAGGCGTGTTAAGAGTGACTTTAACCTCCCTGATCTGCTCTGAAGTGTGCCGAGTTGATCGTCTCGTTGCAGGCCACACTATGAGATCTGAACCATTAATCATGATTGTTGTCATGTGTGGGGTCTCTCTCGTTTTCAAAATCTTTGAAGATTTAGAATTTCCACATAAAACCACCTTAACTGGATGGATAGATGGATGAACCAATTGATGGATGAACGGAGGGATACATGGATGGACGGACAAAGAGATGGATGGATGAACGGACAAAGAGATGGATGGATGGACAAAGAGATGGATGGACAGACAAAGAGATGGATGGATGGACGGACAAAGAGATGGATGGATGGACAAAGAGATGGATGGACAGACAAAGAGATGGATGGATGGACAGACAAAGAGATGGATGGATGGACGGACAAAGAGATGGATGGATGGACGGACAAAGAGATGGATGGATGGATGGACAAAGAGATGGATGGATGGACAAAGAGATGGATGGATGGACAGACAAAGAGATGGATGGATGGACAAAGAGATGGATGGATGGACGGACAAAGAGATGGATGGATGGACAAAGAGATGGATGGACAGACAAAGAGATGGATGGATGGACAGACAAAGAGATGGATGGATGGACGGACAAAGAGATGGATGGATGGACAAAGAGATGGATGGACAGACAAAGAGATGGATGGATGGACAGACAAAGAGATGGATGGACAGACAAAGAGATGGATGGATGGACAAAGAGATGGATGGACAGACAAAGAGATGGATGGATGGACAGACAAAGAGATGGATGGATGGACAAAGAGATGGATGGATGGACAGACAAAGAGATGGATGGACGGACAAAGAGATGGATGGATGGACGGACAAAGAGATGGATGGATGGACGGACAAAGAGATGGATGGACAGACAAAGAGATGGATGGACGGACAAAGAGATGGATGGATGGACAAAGAGATGGATGGACAGACAAAGAGATGGATGGATGGATGGACAAAGAGATGGATGGACAGACAAAGAGATGGATGGACAGACAGACAAAGAGATGGATGGACAGACAAAGAGATGGATGGATGGACAGACAAAGAGATGGATGGATGGACAGACAAAGAGATGGATGGATGGACAGACAAAGAGATGGATGGATGGACGGACAAAGAGATGGATGGATGGACAGACAAAGAGATGGATGGATGAACGGACAAAGAGATGGATGGACAGACAAAGAGATGGATGGACAGACAAAGAGATGGATGGACAGAAAAAGAGATGGCTGGACGGACAAAGAGATGGATGGATGGATGAATGGACAAAGAGATGGATGGACGGACAGAAGAACGGATGGATGGACGGATAGATGGATGGAAGGACAAACAGATGGATGGTGATATGGATGGAAATCACGTCTTTGTATAAATGGATAAAATGGGCAAGCGGATTACATAACCCGGCCGACCCGGTTCGATGCCGCAGAGAGCTGCAGAGATAAAATCTCCATTAATGAATAAACTTATAAACAGAAAGAGAGTCTTAAGAATACACTCTAAACTTAAATATCGACATCCTGTTCACTAATCTAACTGTCCTGTTCAAACATGTCCCTCCTCCTCCTCCTTTAAAAATGTTGAGTCGGCACATTCCCCCCTTTCACAGTCTGCAGACCCAAACTCTGTTATTTTTAATCATCTTTTATTCATCACGTCAAACCTCTCCCTGTCCACCACGGAGGATAGTTTTCGTAAATATCAACATTCTACTTTTTGGTTTTCCACCAACATTTGATCATTTCTGATGAAGAGAGAAACGCAGACGTGCAGAAAATAAACTTTTTTTTTTAACACAAAACTGTCCGATGTGTTCATGGAGGACTCGTTCACGTGTTTAGAAACGACCTCCATGGACGCCGCAGGATGACATACAGAGGTTAAAATATAGATGTGTGATTTAAAATGATTCATGGTGTTTCTGCTGTGTCAGGTTGAGAGCGGGGTGAACCCGAGATGAACCCTCACCGCGACCCTGTCAGTGTCCCCCCTCCCCCCCCCCTCCCCCCTGAACAAGGTGAGGCTGTGGGAGCCTGGCTGGGAGTTTGGCACCTCTGGGTGGACACACACACACACACACACACACACACACACACACACACACACACACACACACACACACACACACACACACACAGCAGGCTCTGAGGCTGGGCTGCCTGCCACCTGTCTGAGCCTCCCGAGTCCATCAACCCAGCCGCGACCTCCACTCCTCGGCTCCCACATTTGGAATAAAATCAAACCAGACACTAAATTTAAATAACTGCAGGAAAACGTTGAAACAGCACAGAGGGGAAAACATCAACTGCGTATCAATGAAAGGATTTATTTGTACCTCTTTCCGTCTTCCATCGGGAACTCGTTTCAGCAGAAAGAGTAAAAACAAAACAACAACAAACCTATGTAAGAGCCTCATTTAGGAGTTTATCAAGAAAGGAGGATTTCAGGGGCAGTCCTCCTGAAATCATCAAATCGCCATTTTACAATATATACTTCTGTTAAGATTCTCCTCATGCACCTGATGAATCGAGAAGGATTTTAAATCTCCTGCAGTCTGAGCTGGGCTTCAGACTCTACCGTTCTGACAAAGACCCCCCCGGGTGAGGATGTGATCGATGGATACCTGACAGGAAACATGATTTCAGAGGATGCAGGGGCTGAGAGGTGTGAGCTGCAGATCCACATGCAGGCTGTCATGAGACCAGATCCGCCTCAATCTATTACATTCTTTTTGTCCAGGACTTTGATGCACTGCTCAGTAATTTAAGTATTTCAGCCTCAATGTGGGATGTCACTTGAAAATCAAAAATATAAGTATGTGTGAGAAAGTGAGGCATAGTCTGTTCCAAATAGTCAAAACATTTAAAACTGACATCTTTGCAACTATGAGCAGAGTCGTCTTTTAAACGCCTTTTTCAATATAAAACTGTGCAGTGAGTTACCATGACAACAGATAATCAACACTTAATCTTTACAGCATGACCTCAGACATCCAGCTTAAAGCTAAAATCATGGAACAGTTTTCTCTACTTTGTTGGAAGTAAACATTCATTGTAGACACATTTAAATGTTTCAGATGTATTATTGTGGACGGAGGATGAAGGTTTTATTTTTCTCAGTGTGTGATGTGTTCAGGGAGGTGAGCGAGCATGAACGAGGCTGGAGGATTGACGCTGTGTTGTAGTCAAGACCACTGCAACCGAGACCAGGACATACCTGAGACCAGAGTGCTCTAAGACCAAGGCCAAGACTTTTAGGGATCCAGACCGAGTCAAAACCAAGACAATAAATATCACTGAATCATCATCTGGTGTGCAGGGGGCGTGTCCCTCTCAAACTACAAATGAATTAAAGTTCAGAAAGAGGCGTTTTCCATTTAATCAAAGTAATGATGTTTAAAAAACGGCGATCAGTGGTGGTCTTGATTTAAAACCCGGAGTCCGCCCAGTCTGAGACCGAGACAAGACCGAGTAGAAAGGCTTTCGATTTCGAGACAAGACCTTCAAAAAGCGATCTGGAGACCAAGACCGATTTTTAGTACTACAAAACTAGCTTAAAGCACCGATGAGAGATTTCAAGTTTGTACATTTTTAGCATGCATGGGCTACAGCTCACCGTTTCCTGGATAACTTCTTGTGGATTAATTCAGGAAGAATTCTACAATATAGTTTTAGTTGGTCAATAATTAGGAATTTCAGGGGACTCCTTATGGGGTCTGGTCCGATAAGGGGACGCCTGCGTTAAGGAGTGGAACAGGTAAA
>NC_089197.1:1283466-1296528 GCF_963930695.1 Labrus bergylta
TGAGCATTTTTATCAAAACAGCTAATCTCACAGATTCACGTCATTCTCTCTCTTTTAGAAAACAAAAACAAGACATAAATAAATAAACACAACAGTTCCTTAAACGTCGTCATGGCAGGATGTGACTCTGATCCTATAGAACCCACTACAGAACCAACGCTACGATTAAAGGAAGAATGTGCAACATTTAAAAAAAATCATAAATCCAGTCTCTCCTGTGTAAATGTGTCTCTGAGTCCTGACTGTCTACAATGAGGGAGAAGCTCGAGTCCCGCTGGCTGTGTTGTTGTCAGAGCCGTGTTTACATGGACGGGACGGCCGGCTCCTCCCCTTGTGTATAAAAGCTGTTTTAGTCAAGAACTAGAGAGAAGAAGAAGAACATACTCACTGATTATTTGGATGTTAGTAAGAGTTTTTAGATCACGCTCATTCTGTGTCAGTTTACATGAAATGTGAAGCTACGAGCTAACTAAAGAGCGCTAACATTAGCATGCTAACACAACAATGTGAAGCTGCGAGCTAACTAAAGAGAGCTAACATTAGCATGCTAACACAACAATGCAGGACACAGGTGTAGCTCGAGCAAAGGACAATTTTCTACGTTGCTCGTGCTTAACTCCTCAAAGTGAACGCGAGTGTAAGAGGGGTTGGAGGTGTGTCTCTGGAGGAGGGCGGAGGCTTCAGTATGGAGGAGGCGTGGCCAAACAGCAGTTTGTTTTGGTTTTCATGCTGGAGCTCAAGGGCGACATCTACTGGATCAAAAAGTTGCACATTCTTCCTTTAAGAACAGACATGACGTCTCAGATGATGACAAAGAAGAAAAGACAAACGGGAGGAGAGTCCGGTGGGCTGTTCGGGGTTTGATCAGAAATGAACAGCGAAGGAGTCAGTAAGAAAAAAAACAAACAAACATGTGAACTAAAAATCGACTCTCTACATAAAACACAGGACGGTGCAGAGTGAATAAAGAGGGGATGAAACGGAAAGAGGTGTTTCTCTGAATAACATAAATCCAGCAGGTATATTGCTGCGGAGCCTTGGCAGTGAACACATCAGGTCATCACTATAAAGTCCTCTCTCTCTCGCTCTCTCTCTCTCTTTGCTTTATTTTCCAACAGGGAATGAACTCAAAGCACAACATGGTCAAATGAACTACAACACCTTCAAATACAGACACGGTTTCAGCTCATAATAATCTTTCTTTTTACACAAACCTCAAACAAAACAAACGTTTCTACTGTGTGTGTGTGTGTGTGTGTGTGTGTGTGTGTGTGTGTGTGTGTGTGTGTGTGTGTGTGTGTCAGACAGAAGGATGGGCAAAGGAAATGACAAACACAGGTTTCATATCATGTGACAGGAACGCTGGGCAGCCTGAGGAGCTTACAGAGGGAATAGAAAGCAACCACAGGTTCACATAGGCAACCAGACAGGTGTTCAACATTTGTTTTAATCATGTAACCACGGCGGACTCATACACACAGCGAGCACAGCACGGCCTTCTTCACTCGTCTTTCCATTTCAGTTCTAGCTGACACTTTCCCCGGGTTAGATTTTTCTCAGAGCTGTGCTTGCGTTTGGGGGGCCTGGAGGGTTGCAGGAGTTTGGCTTTTCAAGAGAGGAGTTTCTCCCGGGTTTCAGGCAGCTTGAGAGCCACCAGACCGCCGCAGACGAGGGCGGCAAAGGCCAGGAAGATGGGAACGATCTTGGTGACGCCGATGAAGGCTGCAAAGATGAAGCTGGCGAGGATGGCTGCAAACTTGCAGATTCCATTTAGGATACCAAAGGCCGTCCCTCTGCAGAGTCACAGAGACAGAGACAGATTAGATGCATAAACTTCATACGTCTGAGCGAGGAACTGAATATATTTGGACAATTCAAGTCGTTTTCTCTGAGGGAGATTAGATTGCTGCAAAAAAATCTAGAAAATGAGAAATGAGAAATTTGTAGACAAAAAAAGAGTCGAGTCATCTTTGTGTGAGACTTTTAAGATGAATTACAATTCATGATATCCTTAGTAGAGGAGCTTAATTATCCTTTTGCACGAACTTAAAGAATCAATCAGATAGAAGTGATTGTACCCGACCTAAAAAGCCTCTGCATGTTTCTAATAAGCTCCACGAGCAGAAACGTGCTCAAACTAGGATCAATATTGGAGATGCTTTTGAAAAATGGAGAGAGGTTAGAACACAGAAAGGTTTACAGACCCATGCAGAGCTGGATAAACACTGAAGCTTCAGAGTCCACCACATGGTGACCTGAGTGAGCATCCACTCTAGAGAGGAGGGGGGAGACAGCTCTCTATGATGTTTAGAATTTAGACTGCAGTACCCATTTTAAACACTAGGGGTCAGAGTTGCATACTGCTCCTTTAAAAGAAGTTAATGTAGTTAGAAGATAATGGTTTTTACATTTTAGCGTTTGATCATCTTCAGGATCTGGTCTTCACCTGCACACAGAGAAACCTTGGTTCTTCACATCCTTCTATACATGATGAATACGAGCATCCTGCTTTATGATAACTGCATCTTATCTGTGCAGGCATCTCACTTACTCCATCATACGTGCTGGGACACCAGCGACCTGTAACCTGTTTACTAAAGGCTTGACATCAGTGGAAAATGATGACCATTGGAATAAAGTGAGCCAGAGAAAGACCTAATGGAATAGGAGATTAGATAAAATGTGGGATCATCTTTTACTGCACCTTTTAGCAGAGGGATAGAGTTCAACAGAAATGACCTCTAATCCATTCCAGGCCGCCACGCTGGCACCATAGAAGAGACACTGCCAGCATATTACAGCTCCTTGGCTGAAACTCAGCAGCAACAGGAAAGTACAGGCCGCGGACACCAACATGGAGCCACCTGAAACAAGAGAGAAACCATCAGGACAATAA
Source organism: Labrus bergylta (assembly GCF_963930695.1). Classification (NCBI taxonomy): domain Eukaryota; kingdom Metazoa; phylum Chordata; class Actinopteri; order Labriformes; family Labridae; genus Labrus; species Labrus bergylta. The sequence continues at coordinate 1,286,363 of NC_089197.1, forward strand.
CTACACACACACACAAATATCTATACAGCCACTGATAACCAAAAGGTCACCTATAATTCTGATTCGTCCGATCTTGTCCATGAACAACGCTGAGATGATGTTGCCAGGCAACACAGCCAAACTGCCCAGGAAGCTGACCATGTAGATGACGATGTCATTCTCTTCCTGGAAGTTCATATGGCAGCCTTTCTTTGGGTGGAGGAAGGTGGTGTTCTCCATTCGACAGTCTTTGAACTTCTCCTGCCAGAGGTCTGGAGAACACAAAAACAATTCATATCAACAATATTTATTAGAGGATCTCAGGGTGGCCGTGTCCCATTAGCCATGAGGTTTTCCTGAAAGTGGGCATTTGTTTACCCTAACCCTAACCCTAAGTACAGAAGGAGCGGGGGACTGTTGATGAAAGGGGTGTAGGTGAGTTTTTCTTGGCTCTCAATTCTCGGCTTCCCTGTCTGATCACGGATTATGGTTGGGGAACAACCGTTTTGCTCGCCCATTGTTTTGCTGTTCTAAACGTCACTACACTACAGGGATTCTGGGTAATATATCCTTAAATAAAGTGAGGTCTGATGCGGACTTGTGGTGCATTAAGGGTGCAAGAGGGCGACCCATGCAGAACAACACTAGAGAAGTGGGACTCCTCATGGTCTAGCATGGTCTAGCATTTAGCAAGGGGGGAAGCGCGGATATTGGGAAAGGGCCGGTGACTCAAGACAATCCAATCCAATAAAATGTTTGATACATGGCCCATGAAAGCGATTTTTTAACAATAGGGCGACTCCACCTTCAAAACTGGGACCACCCAAGGAGCACCTGAATGCAGCGTTTCTGTGTTTCTTTCCTTCTGTGTCAGGTCATACGACCAAACACCGGTGTTCCCTTTAGTAAGGAATCTTGGATTTGGCCCTCTGGCAAAAAAAGCCCAGGATTTTTGAGAGGGACCTGGGGGCTATTCTTTTTTCTCTAAAAGGTCCGTAGAGATCAGATCAATCATCAAAACAGCTCAGCCAGAGAATGGTCACAGAATTGAGGTTTTGGGCCCAACTACTTTTTTTCTAGATTTTATGTGGCCCTTTGTTGAAGATGGTTTTTGGACTTAAACAGAAATGAGCCTCATTTTGCCTTTTTAAAGGTCCGACAAATAACTAAAAGCAATCATTCTTTGACGACATACGATACCTGTGTTGTAGAAGACGGTGTTTTTGATGGTGCAGTTCTCAAAGAAGGTGTTGGTTGACTTGACGTCCTCAAAGTAGCAGTTTTCAAAAAGAGAATCCTCAAACTTCACCGACTTAATCTCGATGTTTGCAAACCTAGTGGAGAGAAAAAAACAGGAACGTGGTGACTTTAAAGAGCATGACCTGAAGTCTGAGTGAAGTAGATGTAAGTGCTTGATGATGTTGAGGAAACGTACTTGTCATGGATGTACTCGCCCTCGCGGTGGACCTGGTTGACCAGAGAGAAGTTGAAGTGGAAACGCTCAACCCGCTCTCGGTGAAACACTCGGACCTTGGACTCGTACTCCTCATACTGCATGTATTTGATCATATCAGGGAACCAGACTCCCAGGCCGTGGTAGCTGAAACGCCACAGACACATAACAACATGATCACTTTCGAACATAATGATCCGCATCACTAAACATTTGATTGGTTGATTTGGGTCTTTAGCTTTCCCGGGGACTTTCTTTCCCGTCAGATTAGCTCAGACTTGGAGAAGTTTTAAAAGATCACAGTTTAAGGTTTCCAATGCAAATGCACCAAGAAGGACATATTCAGTGTTTTCAGACCACAGGGAGTTTTTAATAGCTCTAGGAACTGTTGGATCCCCCCTTTTGTTGTGAGTCCTCACCACAGGAACTACTTTAGTTCCCAGAACCCTGTTAAGAGGAACCTTTTCAGCTCAGTATAGGTACTCTTCCAGCACTGTGGCGGTGTGAATGAAGACAGTTAAAAGCCTCTCCCTAATGGATAGTTCCTCTTAAAAAAGTCCCCAGAACGGTTTGGTCCAAAAACACCTTCATCCATCAATCCATCCAACCCTCTACTATCTTTCGCTTATCCGGGGCCGGGTCGCGTGGCAGCAGACTTCCCTCTCCCAACAACATTCTCCAGCTCCTCCTGGGGGATCCCGGACCAAAAGGGATATGCAATCCTTCCAGCGAGCTCTGGGTCTACACTTGGGTCTCCTCCCAGTTGGACTTGCCCAGAAGACTTCCAAAGGGAGACGTCCAGGAGACATCCTGATAAGATGCCCGAACCACCTCTAGTGGCTTCTTTCGATGTGTAGTAGCAGCGACTCTACTCTGATCTCTCTCCAGACGTCTGAGCTCCTCCCCTCCCTTTAAGGCTGAGCCCAAACACCTTCAGGAGGAAGCTAATTTCAGCTTCTTGTATCCGCAATCTTATTCTTTTGGTCACTGTGTGAGGGTTGGAACGAAGATGGAGCCGTAAACTGAGAGCTTTGCCTTCAGGCTCCGCCCCCTCTTCAACACAACGGTCTGTCACAGAGCTGCAATCCTGCCGACGCTGCAGCAATCTCGTGATCTAGTTTACCCTCACTTGTGAAGAAGACCCCGAGATACTTGAACTCCTTCACTTGAGGCAGAGACTCTCTTCCCACTTGGAGAACACCTATTGAGTATATCTAACTGGAACGTTTTTTCCCCTAATTGTGGGTCTGCAAACTGAACACGGTCTGTACCTGAACGCCATGCAGAACCAGATGATAATCAGGAAGAGGCCTTGCAGTCTGAGCTCTGGAGCTGACAATGACATGATGTTAGCCATCACCTGAAAGAGGGACGGGAAGAGGATTAGTATAATTTTAGATCTGCAACAAAAAAGAGAATGAAAAACTGAAAATCCATTTTTTAGTAAGACGAATGTAAAGTTTAGTTTCAGTTCAGTGACGTTCGGACCTGCTGCAGCATGGTCATGTGTCTGACCGTCCAGCGCTGGAAGGCGGTTCCAGTGTCGCTCTGGATCTCTATGAACTCGTCCTCCTGGGTTTGTGGAGTCTTAATGTTGGTCACCTTCAAAAGAGGAGAGAGGGATCAGCATAAGACGATCTTTTGATGCAGAGATTTTTAATAGTCTGGAATGTAAACTTGGAGAATTAGGTCTTCAATAAAATCAATTTCCTCTAGTTCAGGGGTCTCCAACCTTTCTTCATCTGAGAGCTACTTTGAAAAAATGAAAGTGGCCAAGAGCTACTTGCATGAAATCGCTTGCTGTTTGTACACTTGTGAAATTGCAATAAGCCAATGCTTATCAATAATCTTAAATTCACATCAAGGTCCAAGAAAACATTACTACTATTACTACACTTGTTTTTATGGGCCAAATATTTGAATAGTGGGAAGAGGTGCATTTACTGCCGTCAGATTTTTTAAAGTTTTTTAACACAGTAGTTCAACCTGTAGGCGAGATACTGAAAACCTGCCCGCTAGCTACAGTTGGCTCCCGAGCTACCTGATGGAGACCCCTGCTCCAGTTTGTGTTTCTGAGTGGGTAAAGTGATGATTACAGACTGTGAAAAACAGCTTACAGTGAAAACCCTCTCTGGCTCTCCTTTGGCCTTCCAGTTGGTGTCATGAACGTTCCTCAGCACCATCCACGCCTCGTCATGTCGTGCATTCTGAAACAAACAAACAAACAACAACATGTCTCTTAGTGTGCGTCCTGTGAAACTTCTCATCTTTGATTTTCATGTAAGCTGAAGACAGACTGGGTTGTGTAACAGCGTTCCCATGGCGTCCTCTGCCTCTTATCGGACAGCGAGATGTGTGATAATTTGGGAGTGTGTGAGCAGCACTGACACATAAACACAACACCACATGTGGTCGGAGGCCTGACAATGCCCTGGATGAGAAACAGGGTGGGCGGTGTTCTGGTGGCGTCTTAGCAGCCTTTTGCTACCTTTGCACAGCAGTGGGATGTTACTGAGGGGGGCTAATGACTCATCATGTTTAAACCAATCACAGCTCGACGTTCACTTACAATGTTGTTGTTGTTCTTAAGCTGACATGTGTATTTATCTTTTTTGTTTTTCAGCTGAAGCAGCATATTTTAAAGCATGTTTTTCATATCTCTTAATGTGAGGTCATCGGGTCTGACCTCCAGCAGGAAGCGAGGGCTCTCCGGCATGAAGACGACTCCGATGAGTGCAGCCAGCGCCGGGAAGAGACACACGAAGACGAATATCCTCCAGCTGTGGATCTGGAACTCTGTACCGATGGCGAAGCCCCAACCTAGGACGCCATCAAGTGAAAATCAAGTGTTAATATTTAAAAGCTCCTGTGAGGAATCTTTAGGCGGTCACAAAAAACAAAAATCATTTAGTTTTTTCTGTTGTTGTGTTTTATGAAGCCTGTGAACGCTGACACGGGGAAAGTGTCAGACCTGACGACGTACAGCACGCTATGCGCTACAATATTTACGACTCATAGATTTGACTGTTAAAGGAAGAATGTGCGGCTCTGATCTCCTCCAGCTGCACAACTCCAGCCCCCCCCCTCAAACATTATCATCTGAAGAAGACGTCTCGTTGTGATTGAGATGGAATAAAATCTTTTTGTTGCATTAGAGCAGATGTGCAGGTAAATCTTCTTCTTCCTCAGTCTGCTGTTTTTCATCACCCTGCACTGCCCCCTTTTTCTGAATTAGATTTTTCTAAGTCAAAAGTTTCTATTGAACTGCTTAAAAAACACAAACAAACAGAAAGTTGAATGAAACTGAAATAAATATAATTAATATCTTCTCTCTGAGCCGCCTTGAGACACTTAGGTTGAACTTCAGAGCAGTCTAGACTCTTTGTTTTCTATGCACATTTTTTTTAATTGTTTGTTTTCATGTGCATCTGAAACACGTGTGTGTGTGTGTGTGTGTGTGTGTGTTACCGTAGTGAGGGATGATGCCCCAGGCGGTGAAGGAGGCGTACAGGCCTCCCAGCATCCAGAACATGCAGAGCCAGCTCAGATGTTCTCCTCGTTTGTCCATCTGCAGGAACTCAGTGAAGTAGGTGTACACGATCGGAATGGAGCCGCCGATCCTGGAGGAGGGAACGCCAGAATGAAAAGTGAAAATACAAACTTTATGTCGTCCGTTGTCTTCACCGTCGTCCTGGATTTAAAAGGTTTGGTAAGGTGGGATTGTAAGTTTTTTGTTTTAAGAGGAGGATACAGACAATTCTGGTTTTAAAAACGTGGATTTAGATTTTCACCGTCAACTGAACACTTTGGAGAAACTTAAATCTGCTGTCAGCAAAACATCAAATATGACTTTTTAAAGACTAAATATGGGGCGGTGGTGTCCTAGTGGTGAGTGCACGATCTCCATATACAGAAGCTATTGTTCTCCATGTGAACGACCTGGGTTCAAATCCGACCTGCAGCTCCTTTCCTGCATGCCATCAGAGGCGCTGGTTGTCAAAAAGTAAGGCGTGCAACTGCTCGGGGGCCCAAGTCCAGTAGGGGTCCCCCCAAGGGCCGACAAACTTTAAAGCAAAGCAGCGGCTCAAAATGTGCAGTTTTTGCAAAGTAGGAAACCTCCCTAAGGTATCTGACCGCACTCCCTCTCGTTGCGCTGCTCAGCGTGGCGTGCGCTTTTGCTTTGAAAACCAACATCAATGAATGTCACCGAAAGAAAATGAAGAGGAGTGGAAAAAGATGAACGCTGGTTGGAGGGGCCCACAATGAATTTTTATATCTTGGGCCCCAACTGACTCTAGAATCTCTGCATGTCTCTCTCGCCTACCTCTGACTCTGTCACATGTCCTGTCTCTCAATAAAGATACAAAAAGCCTCAAAAAGGCCTTCAAAAAACAAAAACATAAAGATTAAATATGTTGATCGTGAAGTTTTTGGTTTTCACTGGAACTGGAACACTGTTGATGATTGTTTTTATTAGTGGTTTGGTGAAAGTTCACCATTCAGAAGAAATAAAAACAAACAGTTTAGAAGTGAAGTTTAACTCTTCACTGTAATATTTCATGAACCACATTACATGTCGTCTGATTTTGTAATGAGCGCAAAAAGCTTTTGAAACACGAACATGACTTCCTTTATCTCTGAAACAGAATCAGAATTAGTTATTTGGATTTTTTTGTTTTTTTGCCTTTATGGAACAGGACAGCTGAGGAGAGACGGGTCATGTTTTTAGTGGAGAGAGGGGGCCGACATGCTGCAAAGAGCCGAGAATCCACGGCCGCTGTGACGGGGGCTTTTAGCCTCTGTACATGGTGTGCAACATAACCACAGGGTTATATCTAACGGCCTCATAAGACACATTTCTATCAGTGTTTTTGATGATTCCTGGACTCACCAGACCAGAAAGAAGAGAGCCAATGTTACGGATAAAATGAATGATAAAAATTATGATTTACAAGAGTGACAAACGGGCTTATTTAAGGATCACAGACGTTTTTAACACGAGGTCTACAAGCTGGAATTAACATTTCACTTTTAATATCTGAAGAGAACTCTTCTTCACTGCCTGACATAAATACTTTTATTGTCCGCTTACCAAAACCTTCATCAGGCTTTATTTGTGAACGTCTCGTGTTGCAACATTGCGAAACAATAAATGAATTTGGCAGACGGTCTGCAAAAGTGAACTTGCATTCTGTGTTTAACTCTTTCCTCTCCTGCAGCTGTCCTGTGACCGGAGACGGAACAAACTGTGAGCCTGAATCCATTTCACTTCGGGGAGACCAGCAGGTGAAATCACCCGTTTAAATATTTTTGCTTAATGTCATATTTATGGATCTTCTTTTAAAGATATTATTTGGACCTTTTTGCCTTTATTAGATCGGACAGGTGAAAAGAGACAAGAGATGTTGGAAGAAGAGAGTGGTGGGACGACATTCAGCAAAGGGCCGAGGTCGGATTCCAACCGGTATTCTAATGGATTTGTTGTTGTCTCAGCTCTCTCAGTGAAATGTGCACAGTTCTTCTTCTGCAGATGTTCGTGTCACTGACTGAGTTAGGGCTCGTTATCACAACGGACCAGTTTGAGTTTGGTGACCTCGTGCACTTTGTCTCAGCAAAAAGCTGAAACGTCAATACCGCAGGTCGTGGTGCATTCAGGCTGCAATCGTTATGTGTCTTTAAAAAGCTGCAAAATCAATCACTGCACAGAGATGAGACATAAAAAAACTTCCATTACAGCAGACAGAAAGCATCGTTAACTTGTCTTAAATTAGCAGCATCGAGGTTAAATGTTTTCTTTAATGATGAATATCAACGACAAACTGAGCCAACTCAGTTACATACCTCCCTCAATGTCCTTATTCTGTGTGCATGGAGGTTTAAATGTCAGGTGGGGGGTGGGGTTAGTTTTAAATGCAAATACAGAAATGTGCTTCCACCCCGTAAATGTAACGTTCAAAATGCCTTCCATGAAATTATCATTTATAGAAAAGGTCAGCCTTTAAAAAAAAAAAACAGCCAGTGTGCGTTTTTGTCCAAGTGAGGCCTCCAAACGCTAACGTGCTAAATGTGAACGTGTCTCACCCGAAGCCGGAGCAGAACCTGAAGAAGAGGAAGAATCCGTAACCCTGAGCGAAGCAGGACAGGAAGGAGAAGACCAGGTCGATGGTCAGGACGTAGATCAGACACTTCCTCCTCCCCATCTTATCACACAGACCCCCCCACACCAACGCCCCCACCATCATGGCCACATACACCAGCAGACCTGCAAACACAAACAAACAAACAAACATCCTCATTATGAAGCATTTTCACCTTTAAATAAATCACGCTTGATCTCATTGCAACACTTGATAAAGGAAGCAGGATTTTACATCTTTGCAGGGACAAACTATTCAAGATCTCCACAAGAGGGCGCCCTTTACCCTCGCATGAGCACGCAGGGAAGCAGAAAATCATCACATTTTGTACAGTAATTCAGCTTGATGCTTCTTGCTTGATAAATTTTTCAGAGACATTGTAATAAGGTAGCAGGAAAAAATACACCTAGACTGATAATAGCCTTCTTGGGAAATCTGAAGGTCACAGCGCTTCACTGCCATGAAATTCACATTCGTTATTTCTCCATCCAGCTCCCGCTTTGATCACATAGGATACGTGTTGCTGGAGTTTGTCTCTGCTGTCATTTTCTTTACATGTCGTCGTTATTAGATTGCATCTTTTATTAATGCAGAATTGATTTCGTGGCATTTTCTTACAGATTACCACGGCAGGCTGGAGCTTCTCCCAGAATGCACTTGGAGGGAAGTGTACTCTGTAATTTATTTTTTTGCTCTACAGCAACAACTATGACCGAACGCGCCGCCGCCCATCACGCCATCCAGAAGATTAAAATGATTATTTTTCTGCCTTTACATGATTCTGGAGAAGGGGGGGGGGGAATAGTCAGGACTCAAACCTACAACCTGTTCACGGTGTGGTTTAAACCTTCAGACTCCATACCTGCTGCCTGCTCTGTGTTTTTTACTACGCACAGCCCTAATTACAGTGTGACTAAGCAGCTTAATGGGCACGTGGAGCCATAGTGTGCACCTTCCCTGTGGATTATTAGACTCTCCAAATGCCCCGGCGCTCCACGCCTCATTCAACACAGACAAAGAGTCAAGGCCAACATGTCACTTATATCTGGGCCTAGTTGTTGCTTAAGGCCATGTGGACACCTTGGTTGTGTATACAGACAAGGTTGACAGGGCGGCCTCATGAGTAGAGAGCCCGCTCTGAGGTGGAGGTCGCGATCAGGCCCCTGAGGCAACACACCTCGACCCGCCTCTTAAAGTGTCCTTGAGCAAACCGGAGACTGAATCCTTTGTGGAGAAAAGGATCATTTTCCTTTTCTTGCAGCATTAGAGAAGACGTTCTCTGCACCTTTAGCTCATCTAGTTAAAAACAGTGAGAGACTTTTGGAGAGCTCAGGTTCTCCAGATGCTGCGAGCTGTCTAAAGAACTTCATGCAAGCATAGACGTGAGCCATATAGAAAGATGGACGACAAGGCGGCTCCCTGAAAGTGAAGCCAAAACATTCCTCCTCCATGTTAACAGATGATAAAGCACACTAACACATTATCATATACTGTAAACGTAAACACAAGTGTTACTGAAGCTTCGATGATGCTGAGTGTCTGCTTCAAAGTTAAATTCATATTGTGGTTAGAGGAAGGGGCGGGACTTTAACACTGCACTTATTAATACTCCTGCACAGACCCTGGCTCCAAAGAAAGAAGATTTTTAGTTACATTTTAGCAAAAGACAAAATATCACCAAAACACAATTTGTCTCCAGTTTGTCAGTTAACTTTATGTAGGAATTCCAGTTTGGTGCTCCTTGGCGTCGTTCAAAGGTCTCTGAGTGTAACTGCACTGTCGTGAACCCCACAGGTTCAGTGTCCCTCAACGTGCGCTTGTTGACATGCAGACGCAGTGTTTCTCTGTGTCAGATGGATTTATTGACTTCTTCTTATCAAACCTGTGAAATAACTCAGGTTAGACGACTTTCTGCAGCCGCTAAAGCTGCTAAACACGAGACATCGACAACACCGCTAACGGTACAAGCTAACGTTACGTCTCGTCCTCGTCCTCTTAGTCTCAGCCGTCGTATCAAACAGTACAGAGACGAGCTAACTGTCTGCTTTGTATCTGAAGGCTGTTGTGTGAACTAGCGCTGTAAAGACGTATGCACTTCTCACCAGACGACCTCGACCCGCTGACAAAGTTACATAGTGCTGAAAACAGACGAGCGGGGCGCTCTGTGGACACGAGAGAGACCATTCCTCCTGTTGGAGGTTAAAGATTGTTGCTTTAGGAGGTTTTTCTGATATTTCTGAGGATGCAAAGACGATACTCAACAAGAAAACACTACGTCGACATGCATGCAAAGTGATTATTTTTAACATGCCAACAAACAAAAACAAGAGATCCATCTGTTATCTATACCGCTTTAAATAGAAGCACCGCAGAACGAGACAAAAGGCTTGATTCCTTCGGGTGTTCGGTAGAAAAAAGAAGCAGCGGGAAGCTTCATAACACTGCCTTGTAATTTATGCATGACCTTTTAAATTGTAATTGCAGGTTCATTCTACAATTTCAGACAGAGAGAGACAGAGAGAGAGACAGAGAGGAGAGAGAGAGAGAGAGAGAGAGACAGAGAGAGAGAGAGAGAGAGAGAGACAGAGAGAGAGACA